>NC_080059.1:4430000-4452500 GCF_026212465.1 Amaranthus tricolor
AAAACGAAAAAAGAAAAAAAAATAGCTATTTGCTGCGGTCAGCCCACAGAACCGCAGCAAATAAGTGCCATTATTTGCTGCCGTTTTGGGGGCTGACCGCAGCAAATAATGCCACTTATTTGCTACGGTTTTGGGGGATGACCGCAGCAAATAATAAAGCCCTTTTTTGCTGCGGTTTTTAACTGCAACATTTAAATTAGGTCATTTGCTGCTATTACTATTGCTTGGGGCCAAAACCGCAGCAAATAATGGCAAAAAAACCGCAGCAAATGAGATTGTTTTCACTAATGATAAGACAACATATAAATGAATTGAAAAAAAATAAGAAGTATAAATAGATAAAATGAATAAATATTAAAAATGTATAGATGATATAAAATCACATCAAAAAAAATAAAAATATAGCACCATTAATTGAAATGACCCAACAATATAAAAACGACAAGAAAATTATACTCTCTCCGAACCAATTTAGATGTCCCATTTGCTTGGGCACAGTTATTAAGGATGGTGTGGGGTTCATTAAAAAGGGTAAGTAGTAAAGGGTAAGTAATGAAAGGTAAGTAGTGAAGGGTGATTGGGTAAGTAAGGTATATGAAGGTATATTCGTAATCACTTGTGTGAACTAAGGATATTTAGGTAAAAAAAGATTAACAAAAATAGAAATGAGACAACTAAAAAGACCTTGCCAAATAAGAAAATGAGACAACTTACTAAATTGGTTCGAAGGAGTATTATTTGAACTCAATTATTTTAATTAATTGAAACTTAGACAACTTCTTATTTTTAGTTTCTTATTAATCTATAATAACTCACAACAAATACATCGATAAATGATGACGAATTTGGGTACTCGATAATTATAATTAATTATAAATGCGGAGATTGATGCTCGAATAGAGGTTTGAGACTACTTGATCTATTTGTTTTTAAGTTATGCATAATTCTTATCAAATATAACAAATCTATGTCTACTTCTATCACTCAGCATGCATTTAAAACTAATAAGGTGGATAATTTTATTGATAGACTTTTAACTAATGTTATGTGTTGCAGCTGTTGTAACACAGCTACCACTACAATGTCATTTTTAAATGTCACCAAAACACTTGATGAAATTTATAGAAAGCGTCATAAATTGGCCTGAAAATATGACACATTCAACTGTCACACGATGGTGACACCTAAAATCGTCACACAAGTTATAGTAAATATAAAAGTGTGGCAATTATATTTGTCAAAATTTTAAAATAATTGTGTCATCTAAACATATTTATATAATTATATTTTTAAAAAATAAATTCCCCACACTTATATTATAAAGATATAAATAAAAAATTTAATTTAAATAACGGGATAATATAGTAATATAAAAGTAAAATACTTAATTCATATTAAAAAATTACTAGCAATAAATATCTCAAAACCTATGGCTATTATAAGTGATCCCTTTCAACTTTCACAAATAGTCAAAAGAGTTTTTGGTCATTCTAAATAAGTATTATAATTTTTAAATAAAAACTTATTTTATGAATATAATTGTGATTGCATTATTTTTTGTTGTCACCATTTTAATATGTTATATTCAGATGTCCTAATAGAATCAAATCAAAGAAAAATAGAGAGATTTTTAAGGAAGTGGTAATAAATAAAGAGAGAGAATGAATTGTATGGATAAAATTAAAAAAGTTAAAATGTATGGATAAGATTAAAAAAAATAATAGGCCATTGTCCAAAAATAGATTGATTCAAATTAAGTGATACGGATCAAAATATAAAATGCTTCAAATTTAATGGAACGGGAGGAGTATAATCTAACAGATAATATCACCAAATAATATCACATTTATTAGTGTCGTCAATTAAATTGTAACATATATAATTGTCACTTGCTTTTTAAGTGCAGTGACATTTAAAATATTACGTGACAATAAAAAATTCTTTTTGATGAAAATCATAATGGTTAGGTTTTAAAAGAGACACAATCACACGATACAACCCTGAATTTGGTGTAGATAACAACTTGTTGATAAGCATAAAAAACAAGAACCATGAAGTAAGAAGGCATAATACACAGAAGCTCTCAATAAAGAAAAACCCAAGCGTATGAATGAATATATGTAAAATGTCAACGTAACTTAGGCCTCTATAAGGCGTGACCTCAACAAAATATATAACTTTTTCCAAAAATCAGCCGATTTAGATGTAAAACTATAAAAGCTTGCATATTAGTGGGGTTAGGATAATGATAATTTGTCCCTCTTACAAATGCAAAAACAAGAATATATACCGCAATTATAATGGTGCGACCCATCTATCCTAATTGATTTACCTAACCTACTTTCCATCGTCATTGGGTTATTCATGTGCTTTTTTATTTGCCATATTGATTTATTAAATAGGACAAATTATAAAAGATGGAGAAAATTTTAATATTAATATAGATGTATGAGAGATATGGTTGCTTATTTAGATTTAGAGTGTATAAATATGTTGAGATCTTAAATGTCAACTTAAGGTTTTGGTTGAATTGATTTATTAACGTGATATTAGAAGTCAGCGTGATAAGAGGTCTTGAGTTGAGTTTGAATCTCAACCATCCCTCAAATCCAAGTGGAATATTTTACAAGTATAAAATTATATAACATATCATGAAGTCTTAATTATCAGTTTAAATTGATAACTAATATTATATATTCTAATACTCTCAACATGTTAATGCCTAATGTGTGATAAGTACGAAAGGTAGAAAACAATTTATTAACCTCAACGTCTCAGCCAGCATAAGTAAAATGATTACTAACCGTGCAAACCTGTTTTTGTTCATGTCACAATATTATTAGATCATAATAATTCGTCACATATTCTCATCATAGCCTATTCGTATAGACACAGGACATCTGTGGGCTTAAGCCTACAAACTCACGGTCAAAAGCGTTGTCTTGCACATACACTTAGTGAGGTTTATTGTTTTCTAAAATCATATAATAGTAGGAGGATTAGCCCATCCAATATATATGCAAATACACGACCCACTATTTTATTGATGTAGACTCTTATCTCAAATGTGAAGTATTTTCAACACTCTCACTCACATGTGAGCCACATAATATGAGGAACCACCTTCAGCTTTGATACCATGCCAAGGCACCAATTCAACCAAAAGTTTAAGCTGATGGTTGAGGCCCCATGATATATTATATACTCTAACAATAATATTAAGAAGTGCTATTTGTGCTGTTGAGTAAGTGTCTAGATACAAATTCTATGCAGAGTTTGAAATGAGAGATTATCCCACCTCAATTTTCTTTTAGTCGATAGAATTTAAACTCGTGATCTCAACATAACGATTCCAAATTATTTGTTATATGCTACGTACACCTCTTGTATCATTCACTTTCAAATTATTAATCAAGATTAAAAATAGTTCTTGGCAGTTTGTTCCCTTGTTTCTTAGATTCAGTTCTTTATAATTATCACAATCAGTTACTCTATTGTAAATTTGTAATTTGTAGCATTACTAACCTTTCTAGAGTAACACACGGCAAAGAGATAAGAACCAGAAATTGAGCAAAACATATACGTAACTTTTTTCGTCTAAAATAGCGGCGAAGTAGCTAAACCCTAGAGGAATGAAGAAAAAAAAAATTGAACCTAAGAAAAGGATGTGAAAATTAGGCGAAATGATATACTTCCTCTGTTCTGAAATACTTGCTACATCAGGATTATCGACATTATTAATCGTTTAAATTTATTTTACATATTGCGACTAATATAGTATAAAAACAAATATAGTCAAGTAAAATCTTATTTGAATCGCCGAATAACATATTTTCATAATATTAACATTTTATAACTCTTAGATTTGCGTTATTCAATATTTAAATTAGAGGTGTTCATTCGGGTGATTGGTACGAGTGTCATTCAATTCGATTGTATTTCGGATCGGCTATATTTTGGATGCGTGTTGTGACGGGTCACACTCGGGTCGGGTCGGTTAGTCACGGTTCGGTTGAAGATTGGTTATTTGAGCTATCGGTTAGCATCAATTCGGTGTCGGTTGAAGTTCGTGTCGAGTTTCAATCGGTCTCGAGTTGTCATCGGTTAATAATTGGTTCGGTTTTACCGGGTACAGATGGTGTTTGGGTATTTTTCAAGTAGAATTCGGTTACGAAGTGTGAATTACTAATTACTATTGATTGAGTCAGTATCAGATTAAGTTGTTAGTCATTTTTTAATTGATGATAAGGTTCCTTTACTTAAAGCAAAATAGTAAAAATGCAAATCAATTAGTGATTATTATTACATTGTTACTTTTACTTCTTTGACTAGAAATTAAAATTATAAAGCTCTATCAATTTTCATTTAATTCGATTAAAAGTAGTTAAATAAACATTGACCATTGATTATTAACTCTAAATATATAAAACTATGTATTTATAAAATTTATTTTATTAAAATATTTATCACTTTATTAAAATAACTAATAAGATGATTGAATATGAGTCGATCATACTTCTATGTAAAAAATTGGTTCAGGTTTACAGTAGTTCGATCTAAACTTCGTTCGGGTTAAGTCGATTTTAGCCGGATCGAGTTTAGTCTCGAGCATGATTCGGGTCGGTCATTATTAGGTTCGGGTAATCTCGATTAACAGTTATGTGTCAGTTAGAAAAATCGGTTACAGCTCGGGTTCAGTTTTCCCATTTTCGGTTGTCAACCGGTTTGGGTATAGCTTCGGGTCGGGTAATGTCGGTTTGATAAACCTAAAAACGGAGCACATTTTCGGATCGGTTTACTTTCGATTTCAGATCGAATTTTCGGATCAGGTCATTTTTGAACAGCTCTAATCTAAATGATCAAAAAAACACAATGAAATACGTAAAAAGTCAAAATGTAGCAACTATAATGGAAGAATGGAAGTACTAGTATGTAGAAGTATAATTTATAAATACATTAAAGCTCAATACTTTAATTTAGGCATGCTGAATCTAATATTTACCTAATTGTATTTGTTGAGAGTAAACTAATAATTAGAGATGATTAACTCGCACCTCTAAGTTTGGAGCAAATTAGCTCCTAAAACCTATTTCAAACTACCTTATCTTTTCTAGTGTTGACTTGATAGATTGACGTATATACAATATATACAAGAGATTATGAGCTAGAATAATAAATTTTGGTGGAATATTATCTCTATATATCTGTTGAAACAACTCAATTGTCATTTTTATGTATTATATATTACACAATTTAATATTAATATTTTGATTCAAATTAATTTGCATACTTATAACTATTGGAATTATAAAGGGAGAGTTATTGATCTTATTCTGAATTCTTATAATAACTATAAAGCCTTATTTGAGAATCAGAATATATATTATTTTTTCTATGTAAGATTTTAAATTTAATTCTCGTTGTTTCATCCCTTCCCGCAACCTACCTATATAAGAAATAAAACAAAGCCTAAATTGGGATGGATTGTAATTGAAGTTGAACCTTAATCCTTGTAAGAGTGGATACACAAATGAAGCAAATTCAGCCTAGTGTGGGGCTCCAAACTCTAGAGGTTAGACTTCTATTCATTCTTTCATTCAAGAACAACTTTGGCACAATCTTTGGGGTTTGATTGACTGATTGAACAATGAGGTGTAAGTTTTGGCCTCTTCATCCATTATTAAAGAAACACTTTATATTAGTCAACATTATTCCTAACTACTTCTATGTGCGAATCAGGAAAAAACAATAGACAATGGGTTGTTGACACAGCCCATCTTGACTACCCTTTACACTACAAACTTGGGCCCACAGAAAATTGTAGAATAATTTAGGTAAAAGCCCAACTTTACAGGCTAACCCAATCAACAAAAAAAAAGGGGGGGGGGTTTAATAAGGAGTAATACCCATACCCATAATGCTAAAGCCTTTCATTCCCTACATATACTAGTATGTAGGGTACCCCACGAAGTCCATTTTCATTAATTCTTTCCTTTTTCCTTTATTTAAATATATCCAATAATATATATATTTAAGGACAGTTGAATTCATCATTTCCCCTTATCTAGGGTTTTTATTAATTAATCATGAAAAGATATATATAGTCCTTCTCTTGTGAAAATATTGTAGGTTTCTTTCAACCATTTTTCCATTGAGCCAACATCATATGTTCATGTTTGCTTATAATTTCTTCTTACTCTCTCTTGATTGATTCATTGATTAGTTTGTTTCTCTGTCGTCGATTCGAAGATCATATGATCTGGCTGATCTTGATCCTGTGAATCAAAGCTAGACATCACATTCAAGATTTTGTCTCTTCAGGTAATTAACCAAAAATGAAAGTATTTATGCTGAATTATATGATTCAACACTTGGAAAAACGTTTATTTACATACCCTCCCTAAAGTTATATTTCACTTTTATTATGGTATTAAAGATAAAATATTAATATTATAGTACAAGATAATAATAATAATAAAAGTAAGTTTGTCATAGGCCTTTTAATATCAATTAAGTACAAATTTAATATGTTCCTATCTAATACACCATATTTTAAATTATGACTGGAATTTGGAGAAGATTATTAGACAGCAGAACACACCTTTTTTAGTGGAGATAAGGAGGTTACGGTCAATAAAACTCTTGACTTGAGAATCCGCAACTTCCTACCTCCACTGATAATAAGGGTATATTTTTTCATCTTTCAACCCTCTCTTAACATTGGTTTTAGATTTAATATGTTTATAATTGTTAATTAGAGTTTAGTTATATATAAAGTTTTCCTTGAAAACATATAAAATAAATAAAATAATAAATAACTTATGCAGAAAAAAGAAAAATAACTTAAAACGGAGAGAGTATAGGCACTCTAAAGTCCACATCAATCATGATATAAATATACAATCTAGGGCAATACCTAGCTAGGGTTTCCAATTTTTCAAAAACTTGCCCTTTTTTCTTTATTAACCTATATTTCCATTTTTGTGTGGTGCATAATAATCTAAAAAACGAAAACAAAATACAAGTTGATAAGAGGAGTATATATATAGATTATGATGAAGAAAAGACAAGTGGTGGTTAAAAGAGATGAAGGGTCACGAACAAATTATAATTCAACAGCTACCCGATACGGAGAATGTCAAAAGAATCATGCGGCAAACATAGGAGGTTATGCTGTTGATGGCTGCAGAGAATTCATGGCTAGTGGTGCTGATGGAACCAACAACGCCCTTATTTGTGCTGCTTGTGGATGTCACAGAAATTTTCACAGGAAAGAGGTTGATGCCGAGGTAGTTTGTGAGAGTTCTTCTTAATCATCATTTTTTGACCCGTGTGGGCCCTGGTGTATCGATGGTTAAAAAGTCCAACTTTTATTGATAAGATTAAGGGATCAAGTATTGGTACCGTCTTATTGATGAGTTCTTGATTATTATAGTCAATTGAGGTATGTATAAAAGTTATAGGATAAGAAAAAAAAAATACATAGGGAAGGGAGTTTGATTGATGCTCCTTATTGAGATTTGTGATTCATGAGGATTGATTGAAAAGGTGTTAATTTGATATATTGATTTGGAAATTTTTAGAGGAGTTTGATTTGATGCTCCTCTTAAATTTAGATTGACAACTTGATGTATTTGGCAGGAAAAAATTGGGTGTTGCAAGTAACTAAACTATTATCTTCTATACATCTATATATTAAATCTATCTTAAAAGTATGTCGTCGTTCTAGTTATTTGATTATAATAATATATTTATATGAATAAAAAGATTAAACGTATGTAACATATTTTTAATACGGGTTGAATAATCAGAATTTCTCACTTTTGGTGACTTTTTATCTTAATATTAATTGGTGTATGTTTTAATCTTTATTGAGTCTCTAATTTTGTATGATTTTTTTAAAATTAATAAGTGCTTCAGTATGATTACAATCTAATTTGCATAAACTTAACTACACATATGACATTGATGGTGATATATTGTGAAGATTTGTTTTCTTACTATTGTAATATTTTTACATTGAATTTGTTTTGGTGCATGATAAAGTACCATATTCTAAGGCTGCAATTACTAACTTGAATTTTTATTGAATTGATTCATTGACTTCATATCACCACGGTCAACATAGTAGAAAATCATAGTTAAAATTTTATTTGTCTGGCCTTATTTTGAGCGAGACATTTAGCATTGGGTATGAGGACATGTGATGCATTTGCAGTTTTAAGCTTAAATAATCCTGGTATGAGAGAACATAATAGTGTAAACTGTAAAACATATCAACAATCAGATTAAACATATCACACAATGCAAATATCGTACACTTATATTGCTTTGACTAATTCTAATAAGAACAATCAGATTCAATAATCCAACACGAATACAACCGGATTATTCTATTGGATACCCCTAATTTTAAGTCTTTGAATACTATTTATTCTACTTTTGCAAGTTACCCTGGCTTTATAATTGAGTTCACTCTCACTTATATGGTGAGGGCTCGTTCCCTATACGATGGGGAATTAATATATCAAGCTTGATCTTTGACCATGGAGAATTGTATAGGAAAAATCATGTTCTATCAGATGATACTTTATCTACAATATTATATCCTGTATGAAAACTGTATCATATTTATTTTGTCATAAATGAAGGGTTTATTTCTATCAACCACATTATAACTTTATTTTAGAATTCGTGATCGATGAGCACTTATCAATGAGTGGCTCCCATTTAAAATGCACGCTTTTTGAGACTCGTGTTAATGATAAAACTAGCAAATAAAATATTTTCGACTAATTGACTCTTGGTAAAATTATTAGTAACTAAAAGTTGGAATGGCTCTATTTAAATTTATGATGTAAGATTGTCTAGTTTAATTATCCTTCATCATTTCAATAATTAAATCTTGAATATATAATGCCTTAGCTTCTAGCATTATAAAGTTCTTTTCATATTGGAGATTAGCTAGTAGGAAGTGTGGAAGAAAATATAATTTTTTGGTTGGAAAGATTTTTGGACTATTATTTTGGCATTATACAGTGCTTAAGTTCTTTTAACTTGCTATGTACACATGATGAAAATCCAGAGTTGATCTTACTTAGGTCATAACATTCTCGTCCTCAACGTAAAAGTATTGCAAATATTATTGCTTTAAGAGTAATAGAATAAAAATTCCTAATCATTGTGATTTGTAAGTCACCACAAAAACAAAAAAAAAAATAATAATAATTAAATAAACAAAATAAAAAATAAATAAATTAAAACAACAAAACTCTCACCCTATTAAATCTTACCACAAAAGAGTAATTTGTTAACCTCACAAATAACTGTTATTTACTAAAACCTTCTCGTAACAGCAACAAAAAAGCGTATCAATACATTAAAAAGTATTGTAATTTTTTTATGTATTTAAGATGCTATCAAATTAAAATATTTTTTGATATAATTATTCTCAATGTAAAATTTATTATTTTCTATAACTATAAAATATGCATAATCAGAAAAACTTTTAATAGAAATAATGTATTGGTAAATGTGCAGCTCTATTAGATTGAATTGGAGGTAATATTAAAAATGATACGTTCCATCCCAAATGTTGTCTTGGCTTATCATCAAGTAATTATAGTAATAATCAATAATTAATAATGAAACAATAATGCAAAAACATTGTTTTAAAGAATCTCAAGCAACATGAGATTTAGTCAATTTTACAATCTTCAAGATGCATGGTAGTGTAGATTTCAAGGAACTACTTTAGTCAAATCCACATTATGAATGCTGGCTTAGAGAAAGTTATAAGCATGTTGAACATGTTTGACCGCATAGAGTTCTGAAAAATTAGGAGCCTTAATATTATATTACGTGATAAATGTTAAGTGTAAAAAGATATAAAATTGTTAGAATTTATCAAATTGTTAGATTTAAAATTACACAAGACTTCAAAAAATTTATCAAATTTTACTTCACCCGGTGAACATAATATACTTTTTCTCATGTGTTTGCCATAACTAAATGTTCAAAAGATGCCAATTGTTCATCTACATTCTATCCACAAATTTAGAATCTCAACCATAAAAGTATCTAATTGCTCGGAATTCGATTCAATTTAAGTTTAGACCAGCACAAACTTTAATATTATTACATTATTTGAGGCATCAGGAATTGTTTACTTGTATTGATCAGATGGTTAGTGTAGTGGACTTGATTCACTATTTATTATACTATATCCTTCAGTGTTTTGTGGATCTCTTTCTATAAAGAAAGTTACACTTCTATATATATATACCTAAACCTTCAATTGTGATTTATGTTATATTGTTTAACATTTATGGTGTACCACTTGAACTAATTATAATAGTTTGCTCATGGTACTAATTGTGTAGCAAAATTGGTATGTATGTAGTCCCATTGTTTTATTTTATTGACTAAGAATTCATGAATGTATCTTAGACTTCTGTATTTAGCATGAAAGAAACTTATCACCCTATAATTACATAATTCTTCTATTCGACGATGAGAGCTTATATATTCTCATATTAAAGAGCAATATATCATCATGTTACGATGATTAATTTGGTGATTTAAGTTCACCAAGTAGTAGGACTAAATTAAGTAAAATAATTATTAGTTTAACGCTAGGATGAGAAAGAACCAAGTGGTGACTTGGAATTGATGGTGGGAGAATCATCATAGTGCACACCAAGAATGCAATCATTTGGTGATGCATATACATGGGTTTCGATTGATTGGCTGCAATTGATTTGTTTTTATGCGCAATTGTACGTTATCATGATTGTCCAACTTCATAAGTGTTAGTCTGTTCATAATTAAATGTTAGAGTTAAAAGTTGTCCATGATTTAATTTAATTACTAATGTGATAATAATTCAAAACCTTCTATGTCTTAGTAACCTGTTTATTATGCATCAAATGATTTCTCTACATCCTAGCGTTCATAATTTTATTTACAACCATCTTTTGATTACAATTTGTTAGTGGTAGTTTAGTTTAATTATTATAAATTATTCACTATTATTCTTATATTAGTCAATTACAAAACAACTTATTCGACTCGAATTTAGGAGTAAATTTTACATGTATTTAGTATGGATAGTATCTTAATTCTGAGATGGCTCGGAAAATACTTTATTTCTTAGTGTAAAAGTGCAGCTTGAGATGTTGTTTATATCATTATGAGACCCGCTGAATCATTATCTAAAACCAACTAATCTTGAATTAGTTGTTATGGTCTGAAACTAAATATCATTACCTTATGTTTTCTTCACATTTCTAAGGAATATAAAAAAAATCTATTTTGCTACATATATAAAACACTTAGTTTGCTAAAACGCGTACATTGCTTCATACAATATCAAATTTAACACACTATCAAATCTTATTTGTTCCATAAAACAACTACTTTGCTACATAAAATGCCTATTTTATCAAATTTCACATGCATAATCAAATATACGTAGGTTACATAAAACACCTAAACCTCCAAGTGTACGGGCTTAATACGATATCAAATTTCTCATATCAACGTACAAGTATTTTTTTTATAACACAAAAATCAATTTTTTTACTTCATGAAAAATCAAATTTCACATACCAGGGAAAAAATGGACAAATATAAATCAGAGGGGATAATTGATTACATAGAGCAAAGAGAAACAATCTTGAAGCTTGAGAATCATCTTATTAGTATTGTTTTCATATTCTAAGAAGAGGAAATTGGATGACAAGAAGTATAAGATGCGCAAATTAAAGAGTGATAAATTGTACATCACATGGTGGAATTGAAAAGGTTTAAGATGAATAAACCAAAAGGCTAAGCTTATTGCTTAGGTTCAACATCTTGTACAATGTCTTTGTCTTCTTTGGTTTGAGCCTAGCTTTGATGTCAATAATCAATATTGATGAGCCTGTAAGAATTTACTCACAAATAGAATTAAAATTATTGTAAATATAAACCCGTTAATAATAGAGTTAGATAAGAAAAGAATTATGTGAGAATCAAACTTGAGAAATTTGACTGAAAAAACGTATTTACTTTAGGGGTCGCTTGGATTGACTATAAATATTTAAGGGGTAAAAAAATTAAGCTAGTGAAATAAAGGTAAGTGGAAGTGCAAATAAAGTAATTGAAATATTTGTCAAAGATATAGAATGAGAGTAAACTATAAAAAAGAAATGAAAAAGGATGAAAATTTTCCTTATTTGGAGAAAAGTATTCCTCCACCCTCCCCTAAGGTAAATTTATACCTCAATATGAGAGAAATAATGTTATTCTATCTAATTCTTCTACCTCCATAACAACCAAATTCCTTTAATTTTCTATCTAATTAATTATATTTTCCTAATTTGACTTTTATTTATCCTTAATATTTACACTTAATTCAAGCAGAATCGAACTAAACAAAACACCATGCTTAAAAAAATTGATAATAAGAAACCGTGGGAATTGCCGTAAACTTGAAAAGTTGATGGAAATATAGTAGATTGGATTTCTTTTCAAGAACAAATTGGGCCCTACCGATGTCCCGTCGTTGTTTGTCAATTATATTAGAATTGAAGTTGTTGATTTTGTGTAAATATGCATCTTTTTTCTTTATATACAAAGACAATGTGATATTGACAACCCATTTCTTGATTTTAACAATGCACGAATGAGCAACGTACTCGTAATGAGGGGCCAAAGAACAAACACGATGCGCAACACCAACAAAAATATACCATCACCTATTCTATGGTTCATCGTGAAAACGATGATGTATTAGAGTTCGAACAATGTATTTCAAACTTCAATATTGTCAAGATCGAGTGTATGAAGTTTAGTGACAAACAAATTACGCTATCAATGATATCGATATTTGTAGGAGAAAGTAAAGCAATAAAATGACACAAAAATTTAACGAGGTTCACCCAACTTAGACTACGTCCTCCGGTGTGTAGTATCTCTTATATTATCAAAAGAGTTCAAAGAACTCTCAAATATGGAGAATTACAATAGAGAAGAGATATATGCTAGTGTATGGCTTGGGATATATTTTTTGTGGATGTTGATCATTACAATGAGAGCTCTCTATTTACAGGAGAGATCATACTAAGTAACATTAAGTATATTAAAGCTATGAATAAATGATAATGAAACATCCCCAAGAATTTGAAGAGTCAAAAACAGCATCCTAGGAGCCTCAGAGACATCGCTCGACCAAAGCAGAGGCTCGCTCGGTCGAGCGGCCTGGTCAAGCGGGCTGCAGGAAGTTTCTGGTTACATTCTGTCTGCTTGCTCGACCCATTCTGAAGCTCGCTCGGTCGAACGAGCTGGTTGAGCGGCACTTCAGAGGGCTTCTGACAGTATTGCTCGACTTGCATAGTAGAGTATCTTAAACCTTTGAACTTCTTCATTAGATCTCATAACTCCCATGAATTACTCATATTTCATTACCTCATTAATCCATACTTTAATCATCATCATAAACCACAATCATCAAGACTTATCTTAATACACCCATTCATGATATACTTATGGGATTCCATCCCAAGAGTCACCACATGAATGCACACACCAAATGTGCACTCAAGTCACACCATTCATAACACGATCGTTTATGTGCTATCACACTGATTAATGATTCTTACTTTGTGAATTTCTTTTGGAATTTTTATCTTTTGAATATTGCTAATTTAATTAATCTACATTTGCTTTCGTCATACCCTCTTCCTCGCTAGCATCGAAATAATATTGTTTGTTGAAGCAGAGTTGAAATTAATTGAAATAATTAACGGGAGGTTTTTTAAATCCCTCTCGAACATCATGTCATGTTAAAGGAACTCAAAAAATTACATTCATATATTAGAAGGTTGTTGTATTAGTGTCAATAAATCAATGATCATTTGTGTCCTAACGTCTAAATGGTCAATTTTGATTATCCTTATTCTATTCAAAAAATACGTTAAATGTGAAATCTAATTGTATTTTTAGAATTGCTGAAGCTAAATAATTAGGCATGGTTCCCTACTTCCCTTTATTTGTTAAATAGTGCTATCAAAATTTATTTTAGCAAGTCTTGTATAAAACCGTTTCATCATGAGTGCAGCTTATACAATCAGCTCATCATCATCATCATCATATACTAAGTGTGTCCCACTCGTAGGAATTATGATCAAGGTCTGAAGAAGAAAGTATATAAATTATCACTTTGAAATTATAGGTGTATATTGAGTTGAATGAAAATGATTATACCGTGAGAACTTATTATTTGAAAAATTATGAATTTAGTTTTAAGGTGCAGATAACATGAACTTTCACTATCTTCGTGTTGTGCGATAGCGAAAGCAAAATCGATGAACAATAATGAAACAATAAACAAATTCAATGCAAACAATAAGAAAATGACACAAGAGATTTAACGTGGTTCACTATCAATACAATAGTTACATCCACCGACACCGAGAAAAAACAATTTCACTATGAACTTGAAGATTTAGAAAGATAAATCAAGATTTGTAATGGCTCACTTTTTCTCACGTGTATTTTCTCTCCAAGCACCTTAGCCCTAATTAAGGGACTGTGTGTATATATAAATTAAAAACTTAGGGCTTAAGAGAAGGACAATAACCGCCCGCTACCAAAAATAGAAAACTAAAAATGGGGCTTACAATAACCGCCCACTGCAAATTATGAAAACTGAATTTCGCATATTTCGTAGCCTCAACCGGGTCGACTTCCAACATAGCTAGCTCTCATGGCAATCAAGTCGGCTTCACAATCTGGACAAAAAGGAATAAAACCAGCAGCCCATGACGACTCCGCGGCACCTCTATCTTATCCATCATGATTCATCATCTTCAACAATGGCGTTCAAGTCACCATTATCAATAATCTCTACCTTGACGAGAACTTATAGTCAGCAAACGACCCCATCAACACATAATGAACATATCTCAAGCCAAAACCCGATGCAAAGCTCATGTATAAGCCGTACATCCTGATAAATTTAACGTGGCTCTTTTAAACGACTAAAATGAATATTTTTATAACGAGGGTGACATTCAATATGATGTATTAACATTAATCAACTAAAAAATTAATTTTTAAGTATGAAAATGAATATTTTAACTAATTAATCGAATATTTATTTCAATTCATATTGTCTTAGACTCTTAGTGAGAGACCATACTAAATAAGAATTTGTCATATAATGATAAATATCACATATACAGTTTTGACCATATATGTAAGCAATTAGCCCAACGTTAAAGTAATGAGTGTGCATATCATGGGCTCATTTCAACTACATTTCATCATTTTCTGCTGAATCATATGTGCGCAATAATTTGGATAATGGGCTTCAGAAGTTTGTATGTCCAAGAATGGTAAAATTTTGAAATGTATAAGACAAAACTATCAAAAAAATGAATAAAATAGTATAAGTTTCAACTTTATTTTAAAAGTAAGCGTGAAATTCTCAAATTTGAGGTTTAGGACTATTCGCAATTAGTAACTGCGAACAGGTAAAAAAAAGACAAAATAGCTGTTCGCAGTTACTAACTACGAACAACTATTTTTTCTTTTTTACCTGTTTACTAACTGTGAACAACTACTTTACTTTTTTTTCCTAATTATTGAGTTGTTATTTGTTATATTTGCATTAGAGACATTAGTATAAGTAATTACAAGCCAACGTATGTTTCAGGCGGGATGATTCATTGCCAAAACTCCGAACATTCGTAAGTCAAAGCTTGGAGGCTATGATGAAGTAAATAAAAACAATCATACATTATTATTACAGACTTACAATTCGTTGATACGACCTAAAAAGAAAAATTTTATAAGCTAAAAGTTTTTATTATTTGGTAATTTAACCCAAATATGAGGCTGTCTCACGGTGAGACCATCTCATACAAGAATTTGTGTTATTATTATTATTATTATTAATATTATTATTATTATTATTATTAAAGAAGTAGATAATAAGACACTCATCTTGTATGAGACCGTTTTTTTATGAGACGTACCCATATAATTAGCCCATCTCGCTAAGTGAATACTTTAAGATCGTAAATGATCAATTTAAGATTATAAATGATCACTTTAAAATTATAAAAAGCGACAAATTAAAAATTGTAACTGTTCAGTTATAAGTAATCACTTTAAAACTGTAAATATACATCAAATCATCCTAATTGAAATAGTCTCACTTTGAGAGTTGAGACTTTCTCATTTGAGAATCGTTGTTTATCACCAATTTTTGAATCAAATGGCTGCATCCATGCACCTCTTCACCCTAGTCTAATCACCCAAGGGGTGTTTGGCTGGTGGTATTTGGGGGTGTTTGGCTTGTGGTATTTGAGAAAGAGAATGAGACTTTGTCTCAAAAAAAGCCAAATTTTTATTTGTCTAAAGGGAATAAGAATAAGAAATGAGACTATAAAAGGAGAAAGTCCTCAAGAAAAAAGTAGAGGGTGAGTATTTTAGTTGAGACTTTTTTATTTTCATTTTTTCTTCCAAGTTCCTAACATGACAAACACCAAAATGAAACCTTTTTATCTTTAAAGTCTCATCTTAAAAGTTTTGCAAGTCCTATTCCCTTGTGCCAAATACCCCCTAAATTTAGTCCATTTTTCTAAAAAAATATTATTAAAAAAGTTCAAACATTTTTTTACTATTACTAGATATTACGCAGTGGAAACACGGATGAAATTAAATTATTAGTATTATTAGTCTTACGTTTGAAGTCGCATAGTTATTCTTTTGGTGAAAGAAAGTTAAGGCTTGAAAAGTTGAAATTGGGACTTTCATCCTTGGCGGAGAGATTTTATGCCTTAGAATAATATTTTAACAATTAGAGTAGCTAGTTGAAAAATAAAGTTAAACGCTTGAAGAAAGAAAATATAGGCATAAGTAGGATTTTTAAGCATTAAAATTGGAATTTTACGTTTTAGAATAAGTGTTTTGAGGTTGAAGATGGTCTAGTTATCTTTTATTCTATTTGTTATTATGTAAGACAATGGTGTAAAAATACTTGATCAAAGTTATTTTTTGAAACAGTCAGAGAATGCTATTTGCAGGACCGGCCCTGAGATAATAAAGGCTCAGGGCAGAAAATAATTTATGGGCGCTAACTATATTTTTTTTGAAAGGTATGGGTCGTAACTATATCATTCCTTTATTTCATATTACTTACAATTGATAATGTTATTTCTTCAAACAATATGTCGCTATCAAATAGAATTAAAATAGAACGAAGGATATGTAAAAAATAATAAAAAAATTAAATCTATAATGTTGGAAAAGAAAAAATTATGCACCAATACATAATATAAAACCAAACAAAGATATTTCTAGGAGCAATTTTTGATGCAAAATCACTAATATCACAATGTCTAAATCAAAAAAAGTTTTCTTATACTAATTATTGAAAAACAATTAGTTAAATGAATCTGTATTATATTAACAGAGTCAAGACAAAAAAACATGATTTAAAAAATGAGATTGCACAACTTAAAATTCAACTATCCTTACAATCAATCAAATATTTTATCAAAATATTACAACTTTAAATGACCACATAAAAATCCATATGGCAAATTCACAATTCTATTTATTATCAAATAGCAAAGAGAAAATATTACACATTCACAAGTTTAGGTCTAATCAATGAACATAAAATTAGACAAAAAAACACATAAAGCAATGTATTATAAATATAATAGAAGGAAATAAGTAGAAAAAATCATAAATTTTGAGGATTTAGTCACACAACAAGTAAACCCGCAAGAAAACTAAAAATATTATAATTGTTAAATAATATATAAAAATATTATAATTGTCAAATAATATTTATCGAAGGTGCGTGTTTCTTTATGATTATTACAAAAATCACACTATTTAATTATCTTAAACTATGAAAGTTAGCACTAACTTTGACGCAGCTTGATGGCAAAGCATATTGCCTCTATACATGCGACTTGTGTTTGATTCCTGGCAAAAGCAATAAAGTAAAACTTTTGGTGGATCCTAGACGTAAGCTCAACTTGCCTTTGCCCAGGGATGGCACGGGCTATTTGTTATATGTAATTTTACGGCATGTTTGGTAATCCGTATTAACTGGTGGGAATAGTATTGGGAAAATTAGTATAAGTTTAGTAGGAATATCTCTTGACAAACTTAATGGTTATGTTTATTCTCCTTTAACAACCTTATTTTCTTAACAAAATTCATTCCATTGCATCACCATTTAAACATGTAGTTAATATTAGGTGATAATGAAAAATTGTGAACAAAAAAATTTTTTTATGATCAAACTTTCAGTACCATGAGAATGAAATAATATATTTCAATATTTCATGAAAATTTACATTACAAATAATTTTTATTACCACCAATTAGTATCGTTACCTATACGCCCCGTTATAGTAACAACTTTCGGATTATATACGCATTCTATATATATTTTTATACCGCAAACAACCTTAGATAGTAAAATCTCCTTGGAGCAAGTTTTTTCTGCTTGGATCCATTACTCACTCAAATAAATGTATTAACATTGTCCGCTCAATAATTCTATCTTCAAAATAGTAATATACTCAATTTACTTTTTTCATTTTAATTTATCTTAATAGAGTTGTTTTATTTTTATTGATTCTACCGGTTACTTTTGTTGTATGTATTTTCTCTTATTTTTAAATACCAATCATTGTAATTCATCGTACTTAATTTTTTAGTCTTTGTGTTAAAGCAAATTGGGCTAAATAACGGACACAGAGCAGTACATCCGATCTTGCATCCATGATCAATCCAATAGATGTAGAATAAATAATAATAATAATAATAATAATAATAATAATAATAATAAGTTCTTAGAAGTCTTTCATGAGCTTCTAGGGGCTAGGCAGCCAGTTGATTGGGCACGCTTTTTGTGGAATAAGAGTTCTATTCCAAACGATAGGCATATTTTGTGGTTAGCTATAAATGAGAGATTGAAATCTGGAGACAAGTTGCTTGCAATTGAGATAATCACTATTAACGTTTGTCCATATTGTGGATTGCATACAGGATCTAATACTCATGTTTTTTCCGACCAAAAAAAATACTCATATGTTTTTCCTTTGTGATTACAGTTTTTAACGTCTTAGTGGCATTTTGAAGTGGTTGGGTATTAAGGGTATAAGTGCTTCTCTTGTTAATTATGCATCTAGGAAGTGGAAGTGAGCTACAGATAAGAGGAAGATTACTACTATTGCTCTATGTAGTCTTAGCTATGAGATTTGGTGTGCTCGAAATGATGTTTGGAATTCAAAGTTCCTACGATGAGTAGGGTTTCTCGACAGGTGAAACTTGCAGTCAAGAGTAGAGTTTTGCAAATTTCAATCAAAGGTGTTGCTATACAACGCCCTTGAATTAAGAGTCTTTTTGATTTTGTTTAAATAGCTTCTGATGTATAGTTGCTTATGTCTTTTCTGGAATCATATTTTCCCCTTATGTACAATAAGAGTGAGAGTGGAAAAATTTTTCCTAAAAGTGTGCTTCTCTTTCATACTGATGCACATTAGGAAGGTGATTCTCTTGTTTTTTAGTACTATCTTATACTGTTCTATTTTTGAATTAATGAAAATTTTCATTTTCCAAAAATACATGTTAATAATAAGCAATTAAGAGGAGAATAAATATACTTTCTCCATTCTATTATATTTATTATTATTATTATTAATATTTCTCTACTAAACATGTCACTATCAGTTTAAAAATTTCTGAATGAAATAACTATACTCCGTAGTCCTTTACCAATTACCATAGCCCATTATTAGGCATGAGAGTAGCGCTTACAACACGCAGCGGCTAGTGGTTTGTTCAGTTCCATGTGAAATAGTAGGGAAAAGCACATGTAAGTTTGTCTTTCTGTTTCATCCATCCCATTTAATTGTACGGCTTCCAATGTTTGCCTCTTTGGACCCCTGTTTAATGACACCACATGTTTGAATTTATTTTTTTTATTTCCTTTTTATCATAAGTGTCTTTGTTTACTCTATACACCATATCAAATGTATTTATTCTATCCTTAACATATTTAAGTATGCATAATTAAAAATTATGAAAATTGATATGAATAATCTTTGCATTGAGACGAATAAAATAAGATTCACTTGACTATCTTTTAACTCATAGATTAATAATAAAATGCAAATTAAATGTAAGAGATAAATAGTGTTCAAAAAGCAAATGGAACATTTATGATGAATAAGAGGGAGTATTATATTCTCTTTAATGGAATACAACATGGTTTAGATCGACATTGTTCTTCAACGATTTTAATGGCCGGTTGAATATTCCTAAAATTTAATATTTGCTCATATTTCTAAGAATAGATCACCCATTTGTACTTGTAGAGCCCTTTTAAAACAATTTTAAGATTGTGAATGAGTATTTTTTTATTCGACATAGGGTAGAAAATTTCAATATTGAAGAAATGGAAGAAATTAATATTTTTTTAAGTGTTAAGAATTAAATTCTGAATCTTATATTTCCTCAAGTTTTTAATAGTATTACACTTTTATTTTTCATGCAATTCAATGCATGATTTTACATATCATAAAAAATTCTAAAAAGTTAATATAATGAAAAGACGCTTTAAGATTATTTAAACAAAATCTCACTTTACATAATACATAGAGAAATATATACCAAATAAGATCAGTCGATAAACATTAGTTATAATAGGAACTGTAGCAACTAATAAAATCTAGAGGAAGTATAAACTAACGACTACTATACCTCTCAAAATAAACCGAAAAACTCTTAGTATAAGATCGTCTCAAAGTTAGCATGTTCAAAGTGATTTTTTTAAACAATTAAGTGGTTCTTTAAAGTGTTAATTTTAACATTCAAAATAACATATCATACAATAATCAACTAAAAGGTTAGTATCTTAATATAATAATATTATATGATAAGACAGTGTTAAATGAAAATTTTTGAAATAAAAAAATTAATATTTTAGTAGCATTTGAGATCTAAAGTACGCACCACCAAAAGTACAACTCGCGTTACTTGCTTATCTGCAAAGTTTGGGAAGACATGATTTGCGAGTTGCTACAATTTTTGCGGTCACTACAAAACCGATAAATATATCTATTGTCTATATCATTTTCTACCACTTCTCAACTTGTAAAAATTTTTTTTTAAAGTACAAGCACTAAAAAATTATAAATACGAATTTTATTATACAAATAAGAATATAATTACTTGAAAGCAAGAAGCGATGGAGCTTTCCCTTCAAACTTATTATTATAGGTCAACTTTTTTCATTTAAATTAGGAAAATTTCACATGATAATCTCGAATTTTCATGAAATGCCAGTGGTAACACTTTTATAAGATTTTTTCACATGGTAGCATCCTATTTATGCCTTATCTAATTGTCGTAGCATTTTCCAATAAATTCTTGCCAATTTCCGTTTAATTCACCATTTTGACGTTTCTACCCTTATAAAGTGTTGGTTGGTGTCTTTATGATTTTCCCTAAACCATTTTTATGCTCTCAAATATTTAATTCACCATTTTGACAATTAATTCACTGTTTAATTCATCAACGTTTTTAAATGTTTAGGGCTAATTATAAAGACAACAATTAACACTTAATTATAGTAGAAACGTCAAATTGATGAATTAAACGAAAATTGATAAGAAGTTAACAGAAAATGCTACAACAGTTAGATAAGGCATAAACTAGATGCTACCATGTGGAAAAATCTTTCACAAGTGTTACCACTGATATTTCATGAAAATTTAATGCAGTCATATGAAATTTTCCTTTTAAATTAAGACTTGGATAGTTGGATGCATGATCCAAACAATTCGGGTTTCTAAACTTCACTTTCAAGGAGCAAACCGTTACAAGATGGAAAATGTTATAATAAAAAACAACTCGTCTTGTATGAGATTGTCTCATGAGACGAGTTCATGTAATAGCCCATTTTTCAATTGTTTATTTTAAGATCATAAGTAATCATTTTAAGGTTATGAGTAATCACTCTAAAATTATAAAAAGTGATTATATTAAAATTATAAGTAATCAATTTAATGTTATAAGTAATCGTTTTAAAACAAAAAATGTATATTAGGCCAACTCAATAGATAAGTTGTCACGATAAGGATTAGTGAGTAAAAAAATGTATCCCATGATTGACATTTATGACATAAAACTACGCCATTCTTATATTATACTCTATCAAGTAAGAGGAATATTATATCCGAGACGAAATTAAAGTAAGCACCAACTTGGAGTTCAACCCATCACACAATTCATTAACCATGTTACTTTAGCCTCATTTTTCGGAACTTAAATGCCTTAAATCTCCATTACATACCTCAAGTGGTGATATGTGTAATTACGTTTTCTTATGCAAATTTATTGAGATGAAGTTTTGCACATCATTAATTCTAAATAATAAAAATAAAATAAAATTTAGAATATAAAAATATGTATATAAACAAG
>NC_080059.1:4457500-4490000 GCF_026212465.1 Amaranthus tricolor
ATTTAGAGAAATATTTTAATTTTATAGGCTTATTTCATAGTGAGAAGTTTAAGACTTATTGTATAACTTAATACATGCAAGATATGACAAGCTAGTCTTATTTTGGTATAGACTTGTTAAAATTTGGGGTTAGAGCTACTACCTTGACGAAGATACACTATAAAACCATATCTAGGGTAGTTTAATTTATTTGCATGTATAAAATAGGCGACAACACTAGGTCGTCTCTAAACTAAACTAAAAGGTCATTTCCAAAAAACTAAATTAAAAGGGTGAGAAAAACAATTTAGCCTCCCTATAGTTTCTTAGTATATAGAGCCATAAAATGGAAAAAAAATAAAGCAAGTACAAATTTTGTCTATAGTAAACTAATAACTAAAAGAAAATAAGACAGAGTCATTTTAGTATGAGAAACTTTATTTTAATCTAAAGTTTAAAACGGCTTTGGTAATATATATGTGCATGGAAAATAGAACTTAAGAGAAATTTTAAATTTTCAATTATATTCACATTCCAAAGAAAAAGAATAACAAGCTCTATTTATACAAAAAATAACTGGAAGAATAAACTAACTTTCCTAAAAATAGTCTAATCCTAAAAATAACCTAATAATCTTCCTTAATAATAGGACGTAATTAGTAAAACCTAAATATTAATCGTTATTTTCTACACTCCCCCTCAAGTTGAGTGGTAGGTCTTGAACACCCAACTTGCAAAGTGTCTCTTCGATTACTTTTGTTCTTATTGCTTTCGTAAGAATGTCCGCAATCTACTTCTTGGATGTGACGGATGGAAGAGTAATAACTTTCTTTTCATGTTTCTCTTTTATGAAGTGGCGATCTACTTCTACATGTTTTTTACGATCATTTTGAACCGGGTTCTCCGAAATCCTAATTGCAGCTTTATTATCACAATAAAGCTTACACGATTTAGTTTGAGAAAAACCAAGTTAATCTAATCCATATAAGGCCTTCTTAAGTTTACACCCTTCCCCCTTCTTAAATTTGTGAGTGAATCCGGGAGGAGTTCCATATAGATTTCTTCCTCAATTTCTCCATGAAGGAAAGCATTTTTAACATCGAACTGATGGAGAGGCCAATCTAGATTAGCAGCAATTAAAAATAAAATTCGAATTGTATCAAAATTTAGCAACAGGAGAAAAAGTCTCAGAGTAATCAATCCCATAGGTCTGTGTGTACCCCTTTGCTACAAGTCGGGCCTTATATCTTTCAATTGTACCATCAGCATGACGTTTAATATAGTAAAGACCCATTTGCATCCAACTGCTTTTTTATCACTTGGAATGATGCACTTTTCCCACGTGTTATTCTTCCGTAAGGCATTAATTTCCTCCTCCATTGCTATCTTCCATTATTTACTCTTTAAAGCTTCATCAACATTACAAGGAATATTTTCAGAACAAATGGTAGTATGGAAAGAAACAGTCTTCTTTGATAATTTACTCTCTACAATGTTACTAATAGGATACTTAGATATTCTAGATTCAAACTCTGGATTATATCTTCTTGGCGGAATTCCTCTTGTACTTCTAGGAGGTAATACATACGTATTAGTTGGAATTGTATTAAAAGTTTGAGTAATACTTTCCTCGTTCCCACTAACCTCTTCAAGAATAGGTGAAGATAAAGTAGGTGCTTCAATAGAAGGAGTACCAACATTCTCACTAGGCGCGGATAAAGATAATGTAGGTGGATCATTATTTATTGACTGAGTCGGAATTGAATCTTCTTGTGTGGTGACACGAGTTGAATCTTCAAGTAAAGTAACAGGAATCTGAAGATTAATCGGAAGATTAAGTAGTGTGTCTTGATTAGTGTCTCGATTAGTGTCTCGATTATTATTAATAGAAGACGAATTTTGATTCTCTTGTGCCTTTTATGTCATTTCTGAATATGTTAACCTACTAAGATCTCCACATGTACTCTCCCCCTGAGATGTTAGTTGGGTATAATAAAAGGAATCTTCAAAAAATCACAATCCATTGTAGTATACATCTTATCATGAACTGGATCAAAACATCTATAACCCTTTTTATGAACACCATATCCAACAAACACACACTTAACTGCTCTAGGTTGCAATTTATTTCTATCTCATTTCTTAAGATGAACATAAACAACACAACTAAACACCTGTGGTGGAAGATTATGACTTTTAGCAGAATGAGATGAACTATATGTATAAGTATGTTTATGACTTTTAGCAAGCACGCATGATTCACAATCTAATGAGAAATTTTTAAAACTAATAGATGGAAAAAGATGTTTCAGATATCCTAAAGAGGGATGATCAAAATGCTTATGCCACATGCGAATCTTTTGTGCATCAGACGAGTATGTAAGCATAGCACTACCGTGTTAAGCTACTTCATTAACATAGTATAAGCCACCTATCTCAGTACCATGCCCAATAATCTTCCCCGTCGGAATCTCCTGTACATAACATCCACGAAAAAACATGAGCACACAACAATTCAGTTCTTTTGTAAGTTGACTAATAGCGAGTAGTTTATGTGATAAACTTGGAATGAAAAGGCAATTTTTAAGTTCCAAGTTACTTCAGTAGACCCTACTTTTTCTACTTTAACACACTCCCCATTAGCCATTTGAATATGAGTTCGTTGAGTAGCTTTAATATTTTTAATATCATTAAGATCATTTGTCATCGTATATGTCGCACCACTATCAAAAATCCATTTTTTATCAACATTATAAACTTCACTTTAATATTATTAGCATGCCCATTTAATAAAGAAAAATGAGTCAACTCTTTAGAAACTTTTTGGCCTTGTATAAAACAAAAAATAGGCCCTTGAATATTACTTTGTTGGGCCGAAATAGTGGGTCCTTTAGCTGCCCAATTCCCACATTTGTGATATTAAGGCATTCGAACATATTAAGGCACTTTACTATATTTTTATTTTCCTCTTGCTTAGTTTTCTTTAACTTTGAATTAAAAGCACCTAGAACATTAAGGAATTTAAAGAAATGTTACCTCCTTTAGTTCCAGGTTCTACAATTGTGATATCCTCTTTGCACTCCATCATATGTGCCTTGGCTTTCTAGTCTTCCTTTTTGTTGTTTTCGAGTTAGTATCCTTGAATTTTTTTTTATTTTCCAACCACCATTCGAGATATCCAATGATTTTGATGCATCCCTCCTTTGTGTGTTTGGATCCACCACAATGAGAGCACTTTAAGTGGCTCTTATCTTCCTTTCTAAAATTACTGTTTTCTAGCTTCTTTTTTGAAATTAAGCCTGATCCAATTTCGGTTAATGTCGTGCTTGGTGTAGATGTACCACCCATGATGTTTCTTCGAATAATCTCCCTTCTAATTTGTGCATAAGCTGCCTCTACGGATGGTAAAGGATCTTGATTAAGAATGTCTCGTTTTTCTTTGTCTAGATTCTCATTAATACCGACCAAGAATTGATATAAACGATTTTGTTGCACCAACAAATTATACGTAGTCCTATCCTTATCACAGGTCATTGGAGTTGGGATCCTTCTATCTATCTCCTTCCAGATCGAAATCATTTTTCCATAAAAAACTTCAATGGAATTTTTCACTTGTTTTATAGTTGTAGCTTTGACTGTTAAATCAATGATCTGAAGACCATCTCTTCCACTGCTATTAAGGTCTCTATGCCTTTCCATAAATCTTTAGCTGTTGTATAATCCAGAAATTGGTTAACGAGATCCGAATGAATATTTTCTATAATCCAAGAAAATACCAAAGAATCTTTTTGTATCCACTTGGTATACTCCTGATCAGTTACGGAAGGAGAATCGACAGTGATATGACTGAGTCATCCTCTTCCATTAATGGCCAAATACATCAATTATGACTATTTCATATAATTTTGGTTGATAAGTTTTTCGGTAAGTATCACGTTCTGACTGGAGGACTCATTGCAATTTTGATTTGGTTTGTTCAATTGTTGTAAGATTTGCAACAATTGATCAATCATTGTCTCCAAAGCTATTTTCTGCACTCATTTTTGGTATGTGATGAAACTATAGTTTGGGTTTTTGAATTTCTTTTATCAATTTTGAACTATATGCTCTAATACCATAATAAATAGAACTTAAAAAGAATTTTAATGTTTGTATTATATTCACATTACAAAGAAAAAAAAATAACAAACTCTATTTATACAAAAATAACTGGAAAAAAAAAAAATTTTCCTAAAAATATTCTAATCCTAAAAATAACCTAATAACCTTCCTTAATAATAGAAAATAATTAGTAAAACCTAAATATTAATCGTTATTTTCTACCGTGCAGTATGTTATGTTAACTCTATATGTTGCATTTGTCTTCTTGTCAGCATCGTTTCTCACATATAAAAAATTTCCACAATTTTAGTGCACATAAGCAAAATTTTAATTCTCTCAGTCATCCTCTCTCGTCTAAATCTTGATTTCACCTCTAATGTTGTTCTTGATCATGAATTGGTACAGAATGCAAGAAACGGTGTTCACAGAGATGCTCAAAGTCTAGAAAAACCCATGAATGCATGTTCTTCTGCCTGAAGTGTTGCGCAAAATGCCTATGTGTTCCACCAGGCACCTATGGAAACAAACAACTTTGTCCTTGCTACAATAACTGGAAGACCAAGAGGGGTGGCCCTAAGTGCCCTTAATTTTATTCCATTTTCTATTAATTAATTAATCCCCCTCCTATTTTAGTGGCGAATTAATAGGCTTATTAATTGCCTGATCTTACTACGTTTTACTATAATCCTTATTTATGATGGATAATACTAATTTTTTTTAGTACTATACTAGAATTATGTATGTGTCTCTTTTTTTTTTTTTTTTTTTTGGGTTTTCGTTGATTTTAGTTTTCCTCATTCTAGTTTGTGTTACTTGGGTTGTTTCATTGGCTAATTATCTCATTGCTCCTTTGTGGGATTCTTTTGTAAAATCCTTAATACAATAGAGAGCGTCATTTGGGAACTATAATGGCCATTTGTTTTTTGTTTTGCAAACGAGTTCATTAGAATAAAAAAGTTTACTTTGGGTTACAATATTTTATCTCATCTACTATTTTACTTTGTATACTTCATAATATACTTATTTGTTTTTTCATAATTTTCAAGGAAAATTTGGATTTCAATATTTATAATTACAACAAATCTAACAATATTTCAGATAAATACTACCCACATCCCCTCTTTTTATTTGTCCACTTTACATTTAGCGCGCGCATTTCATAGTATATATTTTGATTTTGTAAACTACGTATCATAAATAATTATAAAAATTATATAATAAAACACTATACAATAAGACGAATTCAACAAAATCTCACATTAATATATTATACTTCCTTCGTTCCATTATACTTGCTATATTTCACTTTTTACGCATTCCAATGCGTTATTTTGTTTATTTATATGTTGAATTATACAAATCTAAAAATTACAATGAGTTAATATTATGAAAGTATGTGATTAGGCGATTCAAACAAGATCCCATTTGACTATTATTTACTTATACATCAGTCACAATGTATAAAATAAGCTTGAACAATGAATAGTGCATATAATCGAAATGTAGCGAATATTTCAGAACCGAGAAAGTATCTTCAATATATATATATTCCTCAAAAACCTTATTCAAACTTCTCACCTCTATATAGTAAAAAAATTTTAAAGTGGACAAACAAAACACCAAAGAAATTACTACTCCCTCTTATTCACCCTAAGTGTTACATTTTCTTATTTGGTCAAGTCATTCTAATTATCTCATTTTTATTTTTGGATATGTTAACTTTACTAATTTACTATACTAAAGTTAACTTTTTCACACTTTACACCTACTAATTCTACTTTACCCCTATTAAAAATTTAAAAACAATACACTTTTTCTTTTCACATGTGGTCTTATTTGACCACCTAAAAAATAGTGAAAAGCCAAATGAAATACATTGGATGAATAGGAGAGAGTATATATTTTAATTTCAATATATCAATAAAAAATAACGTTTTAATTTTTTTAATCTTAATTATATATGGAATATTCGAAACTTAAACAGACTATAATTAACATTGTTCCCATTTTTATTTTGCCAATAGATTTTGGGATTTTTTCATTCAAATAAATTAACCTTTATTAGATCAACTGAAAACAAAAGTTGTTTACTTTTGAATAAATTATCTATTTAATATAATTACTGAAAAATAAACATGAATAACTATTATTTATTTTTAATTTTATGACATATAAAAAATATTTGTAGATGATTAAAAACAATATATAGGTATTATTTCATTAAAAATAATCTATAAGGTGTTGCTTAAATGACTAAACATAACTACTTTATGCTGTATGAAAAGTTGAAAACTTTATCAATTTAAAACACGTAATTATATCATATGATATCATATAATACTATTAAAGTTTTGAAAATTTTCAAGTGTCATCTTTTAAAGAGGCATGACAAATGAAAAAGTATTATTAGATGCGAAATGATTATGACTAAAAATGGTAAATGAATTGAAACATATAAGACCAATTAAGAATCATACAATTACACAATACTATAAAAGTTTTGGAAATTTTCAAGTGTTATCTTTAGAAGAGGCATGACAAATGCAAAAATATCATTAGTTGTGAAATGATTATGACTAAAAATGATAAATGAATTGAAACATATAAGACCAATTAAGAATATAAATATAGTAAAATTTTTGACTTAATTCATATCTTGGGACGAGAAATAAGATCAAAACATTATGTAAAGTAAATAATAGTTGATTGCATAACAATATTTATCTAATTTAAAATTAATATTTTCTATTTAAGTTTGGAGCTAAATTAGGTAAAGTATTTGTATGATATACTATAGTAATTCTATTTAGTTTACTTAGAATTTAATATGTTCAATTGAATGGAAAAAACTTATGTATCAGGTAAATAATTAAAAAAAAGAACGTCAGTAATTATGTTTTGATTTAAAAAGTCATGTATTTGGTAAATTTAATAACGATAGTATACAATACTTACATTATTATTTGAAACTGTTTTTTTATATATATTTCGCACTAACAAATTCGCGCATTGCACGAGTTTCTATACTAGTATGAAATAATATGCTTCTATCACTCAATATATTGTATGAACAAAAAAATTAAAAAATATATTAAAAGAAAGTTAGTGGAAAAAATATGAGGATCACAACTAATAAATTTTTTTTTTTATAATATTGGTGGAAAATATATAGGGACCATAAAGAATATAAAAATATTAAAATGAAATAAATGGAAGATAAGTTAGACCATAAATATAATTAAAATATTAAAATGAGAACACACAAGATTATTTTTGTCCAAAAATTTTCATATGGATAAAAAAATTTCTAAGTAGAAATAAAAAATAGAACACTCAAAATCCCAAATGAAAACTTTTATATACACACGATTTTCCTCCTCTTGTGGTAAAGTCATATGATTTGACGATGGCATCACAATTAAAGCTCTAAGTCTTAAGATAAATGAGAGAGTTAAACTTGACCATGCAATTACCGGTTTTCCTTCTATTTTCATTTATTTTTTCATTTATTTTTTGAGCTGAAATATAAATTTAAAAGTTAAGTAATTTTAATTATGTGTTTTTTAAAAATTCTAAAAAGTTGATATATAAAAAATATATATCAAGACAAATTTATCTAGATTTTACATGAATACGTTTTTTCATTTATAGATCGATGAGAAAGTTTGACACTAAAATTCATAAATTTTATTTAAGAAGAACATATGAAACGAAAATATTACTATGAAAACAACACGTTAAAGTTTTATTCAGAATAAAATAAACGAACAATCATTATTAATAAAGATACATTCTAAATTAGTGCTCCCTCTATTCTAGTAATTTTTTGCAAATGCATTTTGTTACGTTATTAAGGTGTAGTTGAATATGGGGGGCAAAAAGTCCTAAAAGGCAAAAACTAGTAAATAAAATTATTTAAAATATGATGCCATCAACTAATTATAACAATATAATAATAAAAAAATTATTAGAATAATCCAACTTGTTTGTGATTTTCCTGCAATAATCTCACTTATTGATTAATTATGAATAATCCTAATTTTGAGGGGTATTTTTTTAGTATAAACCCGGTGACCGAATGACTTGCTATAGCAAGTTTTATTTTTTAAAAAAAAAAGATAAATTAAAATAAAATATTAGAAAATTTTTTTTTAAAATGTTAAAAAAAAATTTATGATTTTTTTACTATTTAAGAATTTTTTATGTGAAATTTCAAAATTTTTCTCTAATTTTAAATTAATTTTCAATTTACTTATTTGGTAAATTACTTACTATAATAGGTCATCGGATTACCCAAGTTTACTCTAAGCAAATACCCCTTTAAGTTGGAATTATTCATAGTTAATTAATAAGTGAAATTATTGTAAAAAAATCACGAATAAGTTGAATTATTTTAGGTAATTTTTTCAAATAAAAATAAGTAAGAAAAATTCAGAATATTTCAACCTTTACTAATGTTCCTATACTAATGATTTTTTTGGCACGTTAATTAAGGAATAAACAATGCTATCAAGTATCAACTATCAAGGATACAATGGTGATTAGTTAGTATGGAAGTTTGAGAGAGTAAGAAGGCAAAAGCATGGAAGATAGAGATAAAATTGAAAAAGAGGTTATGTTAAAACAAGAAAAATATCGACATTTATGATAGTTTAGACTTTAGATAATCCAACTTTATAAGGAAACATTATAAAATTACAATTGAGCTTTTATGATGGTCATGAAAACAATATCCGAAAGATCAAAACGCGAAAGGCACATGATATTAAATCCAATTCGCCAGTTTTGGGCATCAAATCATGCATTATCCTGGGTCATCATCATCACTCATGTAATGGATCATCATATGCGAGCACATGCATCAAGAATCAAAGTGGGCCCAAATTTCAATTACCACTACAACTCACAAGCTTTCTTTGGTTTAGATTTCGCACCATCATGTATGAAATTTAATGGCAAATCACATAGCATAGGATTGTTCCATAAATGATTGTTTGTGGATCGGGATGACACACAGGTAAAAAATTATATAGGTCGCACACTGCATCTATTCTAATTGGGGTGTGTATGAGAATGATTTTAACGGGTATTAGGTGGATAAGTATGAAAAGTCCTATCCGTCATGGACAATGTGGTGGTTGATATGAAATCTTATCTGCCTCATATCTACACACCCAACCCCATAACCTGTCCCACCCTATAATCATCTACCTTATATCTACATTGTTCTAAACTATATCTATTTTGTATATTTTTATTATAAACTATCGCCAAAAAATTTAGAATATTGGTTTTATTTTATTACATTTTGTAATTAAACAAAATTAGATGTACAATAATATTTGTAATGATTTATAAATGTATAACGTGAACTTGGTGCGAATGTAAGTCAAGTATAAGGTTGATATACTCATTAAGGGTATACCCAGTTGGCCATAGTGGGTCGGGATGAGTTTGAACGCATACTAGGTGCGAAACATAGATATGAAAATTCTGCCGGGCATGGGTGATGGCCTGATGGGTAGGTGGTGAGTATGGATATTTTAAGTAGGGAAGGGCATACTGCATCCGCCCGTCCATTTTGTTATCCTTATTTGTGGATTGTTTTTAAAATTGGCTTATTTGATCAGTTAAATATATTAAGATTTTTGTTAGTTTTTTTTATAGGTTATTGGTTTTTTTTGTTGGCTTATTTGACTAGTAGAAAGTATTAAGTAGTTACTTTTATTGATTTTAAGCTAACTAGATAAGACAACTATTTAAAAAGATTTTTGTTAAAATTAGTTTTTTTTTGTTAGTTGTTTATAAGACAAAAAGTGGATCAACGAGTTAAAAGCTATTGAAAAAAGTTAATAAAGTTAGCTTTTCATTTTGGGTAATTAACCAGTTTTTCAATTACCTAAAAAGTCATTTTTAAAATAATTTTTCTCTTTTTGACCACCAAGTCAGAGGTTAAAAGTCAATTAAAAAATCAAGCCAAAAGTCGGTTACTAAAAAACATCATATAATGTTTAAGAGACTGGACATTAAAATTGTTTTAATAAAATAAAAATGGAAAAAAAGTTGTAAAAAATGTTGATAATAGAATACATAGTTATGGGTATAATTTTTCTCTTTAGTTGCGCTCTTTTTTATGGGTATAAGTTGCCATCTTCTTTCCCCCTAGACTCTACTCATAGTTTTTCTATGCATAAAATACACTAGGTATGATGATGATAATGATAAGTTAAACTATTATCTAAAATAAAAATAATTCAAAGAAAAAGATGAGAACCAAAAAAATTATAGGCAAAACTTATGCGAAGAAAGGGAGTTATTAGCTCCTATTCACCGAAAACCAAATATACAATGGACATTTTAAATAAGTCTATACATTCATCGTCTTGAACGACAAATACTGTAATAATTACTCCATATATAACAAGTATTTTGAGAAGGAAGAAAGTAATTAAGAGTATCAAATGGAAGGATGGGGTAAGAATCAACATCTCTAATCCCCAAAAGAAACTTCACACTAGTAATGAAAACAGTGACATTTCAACATCCAAATGCTTTAGAAATTGCAACATATGGGTGTATGGTTGCTTTCATCGAGGGAGTATCCAAAAGACCACATCTTTAAGATTGCCCAATTCCTTTTACTAAAATTACACTTAAAAAGAATAAATATGCCCAACTACTCACTACCCCTACTTGCTAGTTACCCAGCTAGCATGGCAGTTACCCATTTCAAAAAAATAAATGTCATTATCAAATTGATAATGTTTATAGTACCCCTAATATTAGTAGATAGCAAGGTAATAATATATATATAATGAGTATAAAGTAGGGATAAAATAAAAAATTATTGAGTTATTTTTAGCCAAAAAAAGATAATGTTATAAGAATTGTGAAATATCCAAAAGAGGAAAATGTTGCAACTAAATTGAAACCGAGAAAGTATATTTTACAATCAAAATTAATTAATAACCGTGACTTGTAAATCACCATAAAAAGAAAAAAAAAAACAACACTAAAAAAGGTAAATTAAAATCACAAAACTCTCACCCTATCAAATCCTACTAGATAAAGATGATTTATTAACTTTACAAATAATCGTTATACTCGTAGTCTTAGACCAAAGTTTTAAAAAAACAAAATTAAAACCCATAATTGAATAGTAAAATAGATAAGTTATTTGGTAAATTGCTAAAAAATGATTTTTAAGTCAAAAATTAAAAGTTTTAAAAAAACCAACTTTTTCATTGATTTTCAACTTCTGATTTAGTTTTTCACACATCTCTATAATACTTGGTGTCACGACTAGCTAGTAAACATAAATTAATACTTTCAGTTAATCAAATTAGTTAATAATTTCAAACATCAACCATTTGTCAAACAACGTAGAAAAAGTTACGGTGAGAGGGAGAATTTGGTAATTTAAGTGCAAAATAATTGGAGCACAAGACCAAAGCAAAAATGTCCTACTCCATAAAGGTAACCCAACTTGATTACTTGAGTACACCAATTAAATCTATAAATACCCACTTTGTAACCCTATCTTAGGCATTCCAGTTTAAGCTCTATTATTTACTTCCTTAATTTTCTTCACTTTACTTACTTCCCTCCTTGAAGCCAAAATGGCCAATGCTAAGGCTCTTTCCATCCTTCTATTGACTCTCCTTGCTCTTTCCATGCTTGCTACTGGGGTATACCTTTTGTCTACCTTCCCTTATTTTTAAGGCACTTCACTCTATGTTGTAGGACATTTTGTAATTTTACTCTTTTACTTTCAGGTTTTGGCTAGCAGTTCTTATGGACCCGGAAGTTTGAAGTCTTCACGTAAGAAAATCCTTTATCCTTCATTATATTATAATTCCTCTATTTCATAATACTTGCTAGTTGCTACATTTACATTTTAATAGTAGCACTATTAATGTTCAATTTAATTTTAGTAATTTTAATTCATATATAAGAAATAATATAGTCATATGAGGTTTTATTTTATTTATTTAAAAATAGAGTTTTTTAATATGTAACTTTTTAATTTTTCAAATGTAATAAGTATTGGATAACAAATAAAATAATATTATATTATGTATAGGCGATTTTCTATAATAGACATGAAATTGTTGCAATAAATTCGAAGGAAGTATATTAACATATTTCGTTATTATTTATGTAAATTTCGAATTTGAGGCCACTTTCTCATACTTGTTTAATTTTAAAAATGATCGGAAACAAAATTGTCAAGGTTCAGTATGTCGCGTAATTGATTCTTTTTAATGCTTATTAAAGCACCAATTACTGCATGAGACAGATTAGGGTCGTTTTCTGAGTACCAAAACAAAAGTACATACTGATTTAAAAATATTTTGCCCACATGGTAAAAGCATTTTGTAAGTTTGTATTTTTGTTGCCCTATATTTTCTCCGTTTTAAAATACTTATACTCAATTGTGATATACTCCCTCTTATTTATCCTAATTGTTTTATTTAGTTTTTTATGCTTGTTAAAACAACATTTTAATCCTTAATATCTTAAATTATTTTTAATTAAAAATTATAAAAATTTGATATTAATAATTCTTGTATTGAGACGAATCAAACAAGATTTCATATAACTATGTTTTAACTTATAAATTGAGTAAAATACAAAATAAAAGTGATAGGTAAATAGTGCCTGAAATTAAAAAGGACAAATAGGATGAATATGAGGAAATATTTTATTGGGAAATGGCTAGTAAGTACTCACTAATGGAACGTAGATAGTGTGTTTTGAGAAATAATTCTCTTTTAATTTTGTTAAAAGTTAACATTAAATTATCACTTTTACCGTACCGTTATTAGTCCTTGAATATAAATAATACTAATTTTTGGGGTGTTTCTTTGAATATCTCTAACATTTTAGGAAATTATATGACAAAAAAATTACTCAGTAAATTAACTAATAAATTAAAGTTGAAGATGGCATTATTGTATAAAAAAAAATTCACCCTAATTTTCTGGGCAAATTTGTTAATTGCAAATCTATTTAACTTTCCCGATCCTTAAATTTCGCCACCCTTTTCATTTTATCGCCACCCCCCTCCAAATGAAATTAAGAATTTGCCCCTGATTTTTAAAAAATTACAATTTTGCCACTCATTTCAAATTTCTTAATAATAATAATAATAATAATAATAATAATAATAATTAACTTTTTATATTCTTAAAAAAAATATAAATAAAATTAATAATAATAACAGTAGTAATAGTAATAATAATAATAATAGTAGTAATAATAATAATAATAATAATAATAATAATAATAATAACAAAAATAATAAAATTAAAATTAATAATTAAAAAAAAAAAAAATTTGAGTCGCCCAGAATTGGGCGCCTGAACCATGGTTCAGCCGCCCAGAACCGGGCGACTGGACCCCGGTTCAGGCGCCCAATTCTGGGCGACTCAATTTTTTTTTTTTTTTTTTTTTTGCTTTTTGGAAAATAATATTAATAATACTAATACTAATAATAATAACTTATAAATTAATGTGGCCTATTAGCTCAGTTGGTTAGAGCGTTGTACTAATAACATAAAGGTCACAAGTTCGAGACCTGTACAAGTCATTATTTAATAATTATTAATTTTTAAAAAAATTAATAATTATAAATAATGACTTGTACAGGTTTCGAACTTATGACCTTTATATTATTAGTACAACGCTCTAACCAACTGAGCTAATAAGCCACATTAATCTATAAGTTATTATTATTAGTATTAGTATTATTATTATTATTTTCCAAAAAAAAAAAAAAAAAATTGAGTCGCCCAGAATTGGGCGCCTGAACCGGGGTCCAGTCGCCCGGTTCTGGGCGGCTGAACCATGGTTCAGGCGCTCAATTCTGGGCGACTCAATTTTTTTTTTTTTAATTATTAATTTTAATTTTATTATTGTTATTATTATTATTATTATTATTATTATTATTATTATTATTATAATTATTATTATTATTACTGTTATTATTATTAATTTTATTTATATTTTTTTTAAGAATATAAAAAGTTAATTATTATTATTATTATTATTATTATTATTATTATTATAAATAAGAAATTTGTAAGGAGTGGCAATTTTGTAATTTTTAAAACTTCAGGGACAAATACGTAATTTCGTGGGAAGGGGGGGTGGCGATAAAATGAAAAGGATGGCGAAATTTAGTAACTCCTTAAACTTTTGGGTGAGGAAATCTACAACTATTTGACTAAAAGATCAATCATACAGCAGATTCATCACAATTCTCACTCGTCATGATTATACTATTTCCTCTTTTGCTCGAATAATTATAACAAAATATATTAAAATAATTCTTTAATTAATTATCATTCATAGTTCAACCTTTGTGCATATAATTTCTTTTGAACTTTTTTTAATAATCTAACCGTATATATTTACTTACAATATATCCTACTCGAATACTTGTTAATAATAGGATATATTTTTAGCAAATTAAGATAAAATTTGAATTATTCACAGCAAATTAAAAATTAATGTTTGATTATTATTAAATAATTTAAAATGAAATTATTCAGAATGAATAAGTAAAAAGTTTGATTATTAATGTAATTTTTTTTTTATATTTTAAAAATTGAACTTATGAAATTGGATGGGTTGTTGTTAAAACTAACAGAATGCTTGGGTCAATGTACAAGAAGATGTTCAAAGACTCAATACCACAAACCATGCATGTTCTTCTGCCAAAAATGCTGCAGGAAATGCCTGTGTGTCCCACCAGGCTTCTACGGTAACAAGCAAGTTTGCCCTTGCTACAACAACTGGAAGACTAAGGAGGGTGGTCCTAAATGTCCTTAATTTTTACTCTTTATTTATTTAATATATTCTCCTTCTAATTACCATTTTTAGTTCATTGTAATGGGAGATTAATCAAGGTGTTACCGCTACTATTAGTTTAATACTACTATATCTAATAATATAATCTAATAATATACATATTAGAACTAAAAAGCTATGCTTCTTGATAAATAAGAAGAACGATAACGTTAGTAGGTTGAGGCTGATATTTTTAGCCGTTCTACCTGTCTTAATTAGTTGCTATATGTTGTACAAGAAATATAATTTTTATCTAATTATATTAAAGTTAATGATAATTTTTCTTTTTTATAATATACTCCGCTTTCCAATGAATGTTTTACATTTCTATCATTTTTGTTATATTAATTTGTTTTATTTACATGATATGGTGAGAATATTGACATTGTGACTAAAGGGCACAGTATCGCCAAAAGGTTTTTGTGATCTTCCATTTCAACATATTATTGATTTGAGTTAGAGTATAATTTAAAGGCTCTATGCAACCTTGTTTTCTCTGATGAAGTTTTATAACATATGTATTCAAGGACATCAATTTGATATGGGAGACGTTGAAGTTCTAGCTTATACTCTTATACATTGCCAAAAGCGTCACTAGGGATGGCAATGCATATTGGACCCAATTTAAATTTGTGCACCCGTATTCATTTACTCGGATCTGAGTCCTTAAAAATTGAATCCGTCGGATCCGGGTAAAATCTGGATCCGTTTGTATTTAACGGGTCTGAATCCGAATCTAAAAAAACTCAGACTCGTGAATTCAGAGGACCCGTTTTATTTTTATTATTCCAGATTTGCATTTGCTAGATGTATAGTCGCAAAACAGGCAACAATTTATACCAATTCTTTTAATACTTACTATACTCCCACTAAATTCTAAATGGTACTTTTATTCAAGTTTTGTTAATAAAACTATTTGGAGAAGAGCAAAGGCACTTCTCAAAAGTCATGTTTCTTAATATTCTCATCTTGTGCATGATACAGCTTTATCACATTCTCAATATGATTTAAAATTAAAAAAATATACAAAAATTAAATCAGACCTATTTTGGACTCTAAAATTACATACTCCTATATAAAATAATGGAACAATCAACAAGACACTAATGTGATATGTCTAAAAGACTTTGTAAAATAAATATGTTAAGAGCTTCAACAATACTTTAAACGGTCAAGAATATCAAGAGATAATAACTAAATTAAATTACAGAAATTACTAAACAAGTTCATTTCCTTGATTGTTACAGCCATACATAGAGTGTGTGGTGGAAGAACTCTCATTTTACATTATACTAATCATTAATTATAAGAAAAAACAGTAACTCTTATATGAGTTAGACCGTCTCATTATAAAACGAGCCTATATAATTATCACATTTCTCCAATTAATCACTTAAAGGTTGTAAGTGATCAATTTGTGTTAAAGCTATAAGTGATTACTTCGTAGGCGGTTTGGTATACTTATTGTAATGGAAAGGAAAAGGAAACCAATAAAATTGTGGTAAAGAAACTAATAGTGTTACTTTGAAATTTTGTCGTAAGTGTAATCATCAGCCACTTAGATGACTACTTTTGTCAATTCATACTTATAGTTATTTATTGGATAAAATGTTAATTTCAAAATTCATCTTATTTCTCTTTCCTCAAACATGACTTTTCTTTTAAATGTCTAATGTAAACTCATGAATTACCTTGAAATTAGACCCCTATGTACGCAGGGCTATGATTGTCAGGACTTCTTGCCTACCCTAGGGACATCCCTACTTAAAATCGTCTCATATGAGAATTTGTGAAAAATAAAGGAAAAATTGTCTAAAATAATCCAATATATTCATGATTTTTCTACAATAATCTCACATATTGATTAACCATGAATATCCTAACTTTAAGGGTATTTGCTTAGAGTAAATTCGTGTAACCGGATGACCTGCCAAAAAAGTAAATTAAAAATTAATATAAATTTAATAATTTTGAAAATTTGAATAAAAAATTTTGAATAATAAAAAAATCAGTAAGAAATTTTTATGTTTTTACATTTTATTTTAATATATAATATTTTGAAATAAAATTTACTATAGCAAGTTGTTCGGTTATTGGGTTCACTCTAGGAAAATACACCTTAAAGTTTAGATCATTTATACTTAATTAATAAATGAGATTATTGTAAGAAAATTTTAAAAATTTTGAATTATTCTGACTAGTTTTTTAAACAATAAATTGGTCTACAAATTTGAATTTAGATCTCTATGAAAATCCAAATTCATATTCAATCCAAATTTATCAAATCCAAATGAGTCAAATTCAAACTCCAAATATTGTGTTTGGAAACGATAATTTCATTTGAAAATTTGAAATTGGCTCAAATTTATTGTTTGGCAAATTAAAAATTTTTAAATTTAAATTTGAATTAAATTCCACTATTATTTATAAAGTTGTTTAAGTTGAAAAATTAAGAATGATTACCCAAACCTTATCATTCTCAAATTTTTTATTTATAATTTTATAATTAAAATTTATAATTTAAAATAAAATACTTATTCTCAAACACTACATAAAATAAATCTAAAATCCTAAATCCACAGATACGAAATAAATTTAAAAAGTCCATCTCTACAAGCTTCAAAGGACTCGTTACAGAGGTGTGGTTGTTTCATTTAGGGAGTACCCATAAAAGCACCTCTTTCTTTTAGGGTGCCCACTAATATTTTACAATTACTAGTGTCCGGAATTACTCTCAAGTCTCAAGAAAAGTAAATGAGCGCAACTACTTACTACTAGGGTCTAGGAGTATATGTTAGTTGGTAGTTACCATGCCAATATGACAGTTACGCTGTTACCCATTTCAATAATTCAATGTCAGTCTCACAAACTCACAGACCACAGTTAATTTACTTTCGTTTCATATTAAGTGCATCAAATAATTTTTGCAACTTAACGTGTTTGTTGGATCGTTTATATCTAGAGTTATATATAATTAAATATTATAAAAAAATTGATATTATGAAAATATGCGACGAGATGAATAAAACAAAATCTTACATGCCTATTTTTTTCTCGTATAAAAAAATAAAGGTAAAAGACATTTCCAGTATCCCGCACAAGGCAGGGTCCGGATGAGGTATTTTTTTTCCAAAAAATGCAGACAAACCATAAATGTTCTTTCTCGAGGAGGGAGTAAAGAGGATGCGCGTAGTCAAGAAACTCAAAACCTTCTGCTCAACATGCAAATGCTCTATCGATTAAGCCACAAGTGCCTTTGATTTTATAATATGGAACGAAGGAAGTACTTAGTACTCCGTTGCATTTCATAGTACTCAGTTATATATTTATTGTTTATTCATTTCACATTATTACTACAATAGTATTATATAAGTCATAAAGTAACATATACTACTTTAATTTCAAAATAGTGATATTTTTTTACACAACATTATTATTTGGTATGAGTATTTCAAAATAAAAGAAATATAGTTTTCATATTTGTTCTTACTTTATTTATACTTCATACCTCAGTTTGCAATTAACTCTTGTACTCTTGTCATAAATTAAAAACCTAAAGTTAAAAATATAAAAAATAAATAAAATGAAGCAGAGAAAATGGCGGTGAGAGGGAGAATTTGGTCATTTGAGAGGTGAAGTAATTGGAGCACAAGCTGGAACCAAAGAAAAAGTGTCCTTACGCTTTATGGGGTAACCCAACTTGGGTGTCCCAATTAAATCTATAAATACCAACTTTCTAACACTATCCTACGCATTCCAATTTCACTTTCTATTTTTGCTTTCTTATTTTTCTTCTCTATACTTAACAGTTAACACTAATTTTAACTTTGAAGCCAAAATGGCCAATACTAAGGCTCTCACCATCCTTCTCTTGGCTCTCCTTGCTCTTTCCATGTTTGCTACTGAGGTTTTGGCTAACAGTCCTTATGGACCTGGAGGTTTGAAGTCTTCACGTAAGCAAACCTTTCATTATTTATTTCTCGTTCTCTTTATTTTTATTATATATCTCGTAATTAAATCTTTTTGTTAAGCATCAATGGCTCAAATTACTTCATGAAACAAATGTAGGGTCGTTTTGTGATCGAGTACGAAAAATAGTACAACATTGGAAACATAGTACCCACTTTTTAAAGCAAATTGTAACACTACTAGTACTTCAATTCGAGATCATCTATAATCTGAAATATTTATAATTGATAGTGATATATTTATGGGGTAAAAACAAGAAAATTAAGTATTAGCTTAGATTTAATATAGAAAATTTCGGATACCTAATTAGTTATTCTTAAGAATATATTCTCTTACTTAACATGAGTTCGAGGTATTGTTACTGATATGGCAATGGGAAGAAGGTCTCTAATAGCTTATAAAGCGTGCACCCCATTTTCAATTTATCGATGTGGGATAACTCATTCCAACACCCCCTCACATGCGAACCCCGGTCAAGTTCGCATGTGGGAGTAATCAATTAGGGTAGGAACGCCATTCTTTTCGAACCAGCCTAATTTAACATGGTATCCGAGCCGATGGTTTGATCAACAATTTAAAAATGGTAGGTTCGAAAAGAATGGCGTTCCTACCCTAATTGATTACTCCCACATGCGAACTTGACGGGGGTTCGCATGTGAGGGGGGTGTTGGGATGAGTTATCCCACATCGATAAATTGAAAATGGTGTGCACGCTTTATAAGCTATTAGAGACCTTCTTCCCATTGCCATATGATTTTGGGATGCTATATATCTCCTTGGCAAGGTATTGTTACATTATTCACATTGTACTCCTATTAAAAAATAAGTAGGATAGAATAATGTTCTGACAAACTTTTAACCATTTAGATTTGGATTGACGTGTGTCTTAAAAATCTTTAACAAAATTTATGAGAATGTATTAATAAATGTTTTTTGTTTAATAATAAAAGTTAAACGCTGATCTGATTTCTATTTTTAAATCAAATAATTATTATTCTTTTGGCGTTTTACCCTATCATCGTTAATAAATGATTAACACAATAAATTTTGCTCAACATCAACGCTTAACAACCACAAATTGGCTAATATATTTCGGTGATCTAAGAACCATTTAGAGAGTATAGTGTTTCTGTTACAATCATTTTATTTAACACAATATGGGATAGATTTCAGATTGACTAGTTTTGAGCTCTTATGTTTAGTGTTTACCTCCTCACTATATTGTTAATTAATTTCAAGACTTTGGATGTCATTAAATTATTTTAGAAAATGAGAAGACTAATATATTTTCATTTATTTTCTTATATATTAATTTTTTTAATTTGTTAGTGAAATTCAAGTTACAAGGATTGTATTATAAGGATTAGTAATTCCTCCGTTATTTTCACTTTTTAGTTTTTTTAAAACTTTAAATACAAACAATTTAATAATATGCATAAAAAATAGAAATAGTGTTTGGGTGCAGAACAAAATTTATTGTGGGTAGACTGTTAACTGCAAATCTAATTAATCAATCTTTTGGATCATAAAAATCTGCAACAATTTGACTAAAGGACCGATCATTATACAATTCTCACTATTCATAATTATTACTATTTTCCTGTTTTGCTGGAATAATCATAACAAAATATTACCCCTTCTAATTCTTTTTATTTCCTATTTTTTATTAGATTACTTCACTTTATTTATTTTATTTCTATTTTAAGATTTATATTTATAAGTGGTCTCTTTATTTTCTTAATATTAAGAATACGCAATATTGCATATGGGTTTATTATTTTAGATAGTCCCCTCCAATTTTTAATATGAAAAACACCTTATATTCCATATGAGTCTACTATTTTAGGTGATTCTCACATTTTCTTAATATTTGTGCTCAAATCAAATGGAACAACTAAATTAAATTGGAAGGTGTATATATTAAAATAAGAGAATATATAGATAAATAGCGATTTTTTAAGAAAGTACTAAATTATGCTTGTGTCCTAATTTTATAGGAGGGGTTTTGAGAATTTATTTTATCTTTATTCTTATTTTATTTGTTATAATACTTTATGTATTTTGTCTTTTTATAGTTATTTGCAAATAATCATTATTGTTTAAAATTTTTCTATTAAAATAATTATTTTTAAAAATTGAACTTATGAAATTGGATGGGTTGTTGTTAAAACTAACAGAATGCTTGGGTCAATGTACAAGAAGATGTTCAAAGACTCAATACCACAAACCATGCATGTTCTTCTGCCAAAAATGCTGCAGGAAATGCCTGTGTGTCCCACCAGGCTTCTACGGTAACAAGCAAGTTTGCCCTTGCTACAACAACTGGAAGACTAAGGAGGGTGGTCCTAAATGTCCTTAATTTTTACTCTTTATTTATTTAATATATTCTCCTTCTAATTACTTATTTTAGTTCATTGTAATGGGAGATCTATTACTGTTACCTAATTTCCTAGTACTAATTTCTCATTAGTACGATTAAAATTGTTTTTAAGTTTAATACACACCGTTATCGTTATTACTATGAAGATTGCTATTTTTATCGATCCATCAAGAGGCGTTGTTAACAGTTTGTGATAGAGAATGAGAAGGAGAATGAGTAGATTGGGGCCGATATTTTTAGACTCAAGCTATTTGTGTTGTTCGTTACTCCATTTCATATTGTAGTAGCATTACTCCTATTATTTTTGTTGTATCAATTAAAGTTAATGAATATTTAAATATATATTTGAATGAATTTATACCGTTTTGTCTTTTTATCCATTTGTTTTCAAGTATAAGTACGTAGTATTTTTCATTATCTTGTGGCACTGTGAAGGGCGGTGATCTGCCATAACACGTGAATATCAAAATTTAATTGATGTCGCATGCATACTGCTATTAATGAATAGCACGCTGCTAGAGCTTGGTCCATCCCCACACCAATCATCATATTAATCTTTAGCTTTAATTTTACTGTTAGTAGCCTGTAGCCCTCTAGCTTTTTTTTTTTGGAGTGTACTCCTTTAGCTTGTACTCGCATTCTGGAATTAAGTCAAAATTTTGAATTCGAGAGGTTAAATTATGATTTATTTGTAAATTATTTATTATTTATTATATTTTCTCCGTTTCATAATACTCGCTACATTTTTTATTTTTGGCAATTTTATATTACTTACTACATTTTCGTTTTTAGTAATAAAACAATTATTTAAAGTTCTACCTATCCCTATTTTTATCCTACTTTATACTCTATACTCTATAATAAAATACTATACTACACTCTATAAAGTAATCTAACAACCTATTTTCCTTTTTTCTTTTTCAATTAACAATAATAAAATACTATACTCTATAAAGTAAACAATCAGCTACAGTGTAGGTCAATCACTTTTCTTAATTCCCGTGCCCATGCAAATGTAGCGACTAAAACGGAACGGAGGAAGTATAAAAACTAAATAAATTATGAAAATATTAAAATCATATAAGACTAAAATGAACTTAAATTATAGCAAAAATTATATTTAACATATGGAGTTGAAACTTATCTATAATTGTCCCTTTTGAAAAAAAACTAAGTGTTTTTGATTGCATATATTTGCCTAATTTGTCTCAAAAAAATTATTAAAATTAAGATAGTAAAAATATAGATACACACGCTAAAAGTTGAATGTAAAATTATAAAAGATAAAGAGTAATGACATTATAATACTATAAATTTATTAGTCTATAAAAGAAAAAATAGTTTAAATTAGGATTAGATCCTTTAACCTTATATTTCGAATGTGTTATCCCAACTATTGAGTTATAGTAATTTTTGTAATATTTTTGCACTATTTAAACTATATATCATATTAATAAGGGAAGTCAATGCCAAAATTACAAAGAATCGTAATTTTGGCAAGGGGAGTTAGGCCTCCCTCAGCCCACATTTTGTGCCATGTGCTGCAAATTTAGGCATCACAAAAACTTGGACGAAACAGTCTCATTATGAGACCGTTAATTTGGATCGGCCCAATTTATACGTATAACAACATTTCGATTTTAGATCAAAATTGAAAAATACCCAAAAAATGTAAAAAAAGGCTCAAATTGTTAAACGTGCGAATTGGACCGGTCCAAATTGACAGCCTCACTATGAGTTTGTCTCGTCCAAGACCAACTGTTTAAGCATAGCCATTGCTCATTGGTATTTTTAATTTACTTTTCTGGTATTAGTAGTGGTAGTGAAAGGAAACTTAATTTCAACTATATTTGCACATAACTTCAAATATTTATACAAACTTTTTTTTAACACGGTATTAAAGGTAGTTTGATCTTGATCAATTTTTTTTTTTATCTCTTTGTTCTCCCCATATTGTACATGATCATTCACCAATTTTGCTCAAATGATTAAAATCACATGCTATTGCTAATTGTTTACCCCTCACAAAATTATGTTTTAAATTTATCCTTAACAACAACAAAGCTGCCAACTAGTGGTCATGGTGGTGGACAGGGGACTAGGGATTGAGGGGCGTGGAACAAAGGTGCTGAGAAAGGTGAGAGATAGCTTGGGGTAGGGCGGCTCCGATGGGGAAACAAGCTGGGTTGGGGGTCACCAGTAGGGGAGGAGGGGAGGGGCTGGGGTGGCAGAATCGAAAGAACTCAACTGAAACAATACCTCGCGACCGCGATTCTCCACATTAAGTAGAAATTAAGCTCTAAGAAAATTCCCTTTGAAGTTCATATAAAAAATCAGATCATTTGTATTTAAAAAAAGTTTACATGTTCGAGTTCCTTTAAGGCCACTAAAGATTTTCTTAGTCATTAGTTATAGGATTTCTAAAAATAGTTGATGCGCCTAAACAAGCCTCAAGATAATTTTTCATTTTTATATTATTTGTTTGACTGTCATGAAGACAAATTTTTAATTATTTTGACAAAGAAAAACATGTTTATAATCAAACTTTGCTTTTCACCCCCTTCTATAATTTTTTAATAATTTGAGTGTGTTGCATTTTGGTGATAGTTTGTGTAAAAAGTTTAGTAAATAACTTTAAAACTAAAACAAAAAAACTATAATGAGTATTTTTTTAAAGAAATTTTCTACCTATTTTTCTCTAATAAGCAAATAAAAGTCAATAACGGCCCGTTTGGTTGATGGTAATGAAATAATGAGAATGAAATGTTGTAATGATAATAGTAATGAAGGAATGGATATGAAAATTGGTAATGAAGATTGTTTTGTTTGGTGTACATGACTAAATAATGATAATAGAAGATAATATTCCATTGATTGCATTTGGTTGTTAGTAATAAAAAATGGTAATGATTCATAGTTTCATTATTGTATATTTGTATCTAAAAGCATTATTTATCTAAATTATTCTATCTAATGATTCTTTTTTTAATAATAATATTTTTTTGGATAATTACATACATTACCTTTTTTTCTTCATTATTTTTTTTCTTCAGTTTGAAACAAAATTACTTTATTTTATTACCATTGTAATACTTCATTACCATTACAGCCTAATACCAGGTTGTTTGATGGTAATAAAAATGGTCATTTTTGGTAACTTCATTACCTTATTTTATTACCATCCATTACCATTGAAGACATCCAAACAACTAAATTTTTTACTACTTAATTTTATTACCATTACCGCCCTCTAATACCATATACCAAACGGGCCGTAAGTAGTTTTTGGTAAATATCACTATAGGCTTAAACAATTTGCATAAATAATTAGCTTATCAATCAATAATTAAATGAACAAACAATTCAACAATCATTTACTAAAGAGATCCTGAATCTTAATATTAACATATATCTATCTATAGATATAACCAAAATAAAAGACCCTAACACTATCTTGAATCCTAACGTCCGTTAAAGCGTTATGTCTGAAGAGCGAGTCAAACAAACGGCTCTCTATCCACATTGGTCTAAATTGGGCGACGGACGTAAGAAGACGTTATCACTATATCCCACCTAGAAGAAAATTCTAACGAAGGCACCTCCCTTAATCTTTCCTTTTGTTTTGAGTCAAATTACTTGAAGCCTGAAAGCTAAACTCCGTGTCGTGAACAAAAACCCAGACCAGACCCACTCTTTTTTTCAAGGGAATTTCCAAAAATCTCTTTTAATTCATCTCATCATCATCTCCTTTTATTTTTCTCAAAAATAAAAAACGCTTTTTTTTTTATTTTTTATTTTCTTTATCAGAATCTCGTGGAGTACTTGTTAATCTACACCCAGAAAAAGTGCAGAATCTGAGGTAATGTTCTTGCCTTTCATGTTTTGTTTTAAACTTTTTTGTTGACTGAATTGTGTTTACGGATTTTAATTGGGATTGATTTTAGGGTTTTATTTAATTCCTTTCTCTTGATCAATTTCATGAAAATTTTGGCTTATTGTTCCCCAAGTCTAAGTTTCTAGCTTTCTAGGGTTTTGATCAATTTGGGTGCATTTGTTTTGGTCTTTAGATGTACAATGTGCCTTTTTTGTCATATGGGTTGTTTGTATAATTGTTCCTTCTTAAAAGTTTGGAAGTTTTTTTGTATGGAATAGGCTATATGCTGTTAAATATTGAGGGATGTTGGATAAAATTGATTTATTTGACAATAATTTTTGTAAATACTTTTCAATTTACCCCTTTTGAGAGATTAAATGTGGAACAGGGGAATAAGGATGTTACAGTTTGCAGTTTCATACTCTTTTTGCTATTTTTGTGCTAAAAGATTGAGACTTTTTTGTGGTAGGAACCTAGAGATAATTGGGGAAGATTCTTTGATGAACAATTATGTTGGAAATTTGAGGCTTTGGTGAAAACCCACCTTGTTTTTGAGGCTTAAGTTTAGAATGTAGTTACCATGTGAATCTTGTAGTGATAGAAAATTTGCTTATTTGTGTTTCGGTTTTTGTGTGATTATGTTCCATTACTAGCTTTTCCTTGATGGTAGAAATTTTTTAACATGTTAGTGTGGTGATTACTGAATATATTGGTGATCCATTAGCTTGATCCGAGGAAGATAAATGGGTGATCATCTTGTTCTCTGCGTGGACCGATTGATTACATCAGACACTTTGCAATCTGCAAATGGTACCGAGGTTTTAGAGTCATCTGGAGATCGTCATAATTATCTCGCTGAATCATCCCATTCAATGGAACCCGAAATGGCGGTAGAAGATGGTGTGCCTGATGAAGAGCAGCCACTCATTCAGGGTGTTGAGTGCAGAATTTGTCAAGAGGAGGATACGGTAAAGAATTTGGAGGTGCCTTGCGCTTGTAGTGGCAGTTTGAAGGTAATCTTGTCATCTTTCTATTCTGTTGGGCTATTTGATTCTTGGCCATGAATTTGCTGTGGAATGCATTTTTTTCAATTCGGTTTATATCCTTTGTATAAAATGTATATCCTTTGTATAAAATGTCCATTCTTGATGGGGCCAAAAGTTTATAGTTTTTCGGTTTTCGATAATGTAGGACCTCTGTGAAAATAGTTTATTAAATTATGTGCACTTCTTATTTTTAGGAGTTGTGAATTATGTTTGCTATTGAGAGTCGACTAGCAACAATCTCTTTGTTTTTACAAAGGTAAAGTTGCATACATTTGACCCTAAACCGCTTTTAGAAAGACCTCAAATGAGAACCGCTTAATGACATTTACATAATGGGATGTTGTTGTATATTCTTTATAAATAGAGTCATGTACTTGGGTCACTAATATGGAATTTCCTGTATATTTTTTGGCTTCATAACTAGTACCATTTGATTCTTGGGGTTTGTGGTGAATTTTATGTTTAGCTACAACTGCTATTGTCCTTTTTGATCCATGGAGTTTGAGAAGGAAATCCATAGAAAGCTGTAATTAGTTCGAATTTTGTTGAATATATGTCTAGTGTATATTTTTTGTAATATGACCTCCCTTCACCCTTCTATAAGTATTGTTTAGATCTTTGGCTTCAAATAAATATTATTGGACAATGTTGGTATGATATTTAGAGTTTTTACTATCTTAATACTTTGACATTATTTATCGCATTTTGCTTTTAAGTATTTATCGTTTCAACTAACATTCATATATTACATTATTACTTAAGTAGAGGTGCTTTTTGAGTTATTTCTGTTGATTTTCCGTCTCTTTATGTATTGTGTAATTTTGAAACACATCTGGGTGAAGCATAATTGTTGTTGTCCGGTGGATTTAAAAAACGTGTTTTGGATATTGTACCCAACAAAAAAACTGTTTTGGGTTTCCGTTGGTGAGTGTATTTATTGTAGCTAATGCTTTGCTTATGTTTCAGTATGCACACAGGAAATGCGTTCAAAAGTGGTGCAATGAGAAGGGTGACACTATATGTGAGATTTGTCATCAGGTTTGTTTTTAGATCTTGAATTCTTGACTATTGGATGTTGCCATTATCTCTTTTGAATATTTCCACCAGTGCTGGTATTTAGTTTTATACGTTAATCAGGCCATTGACATTAGCTAAAACACTATTTTCTTGTATATAGTTGGTTACTTATTGTGTTAGCTAGCTGTTGTTTTTTAGAATCTTTGTTTTCTGGTACGATCGTAGTTTTTCGAACAAGTTTGTTGACACTATATGTGAGATTTGTCAACAGGTTTGTTGTATATCGTTTTTTTAAGCTTGGTCAAGAATCGACCAGGATATTTAGGTTCAGAATCTTGGATCTCATGAATCTGTTTCGAACAAGTTTGATACAATCTGCAATATTGACGATCTTGAACCAGTAACTTTGAATACACCAATTATATTACATTATTGAAGGACTTAATTAAAATATTAACTTCAAATCTTCTACTATAGAGGACATTTGCCCCTAAAATTAATACATCCCATAGGAAAACGTATACTGTTGATGTAGCATAAAATTTGCAATGGTTGATTTTGCGTTAACTCCCTTCTAAGTTAAAGTAGAACCTAAAGACTTCAGGTAGGATTAGGACGCTTGTTCAGGAGTTTAGTCAAGAAAAAAGTGCTGTTTCTTTATAAACATCCTGAATTAATAGAAAAATGAGTAACCATTTATGTTTAGGTTCCACAACAGTAACATCATTAGTTCAATCTTGATCTTAAAAAACACAGGAATAACAATTGAACAATAGAGAGAAAAAGGTGAAGAATGTTGAAAAATATTATTTAATACTCCTTCCATCCCATATAAAGTGTGACCTTTTGAAGTGAAAAAAACATAAAAGAATACCTTTTTATGTAATATTTCTTCCCTTATCTGTAAATTATCATCATATTAGATGTTTTTATACTATACAATTAGAAACATAATAATTATTTGGGATTATTACAATAGGCAAATATAACATGTTAAATGGTACAGAGGGAGTAGTACTTTATAAAATATTCTAATATTTTGTTGGGTCAAAAAGAGAGCTCTTTTTCTTCTGTATTATACACAACAACAACATTCCAATACCTCAATTTCATTAATCGACTCCCAATTTGTGGGGTAGGATGCATGCAACCTTATCCTTAATGAAAACAAAGGGGTTGTTTTTGATTGATCCATTGTCATCAGCGACTTCGTGTAAATAAAAAATGTGCATGATTTAATGAACCATTTTAATATTGTTTGTTAAAATCCAAACCAAAGAACTAAAAATCTTTGGTCCATCGAAATAAGGGACATTCCTTTAGTATTATAAATCATTAAATTTCAAAATGAAATTTAGATGATCTATTTATTTTGGTACAATTGTGTTTCTAAAAATAGATAACTTTCCATCTAACCCATATGTTGGGATTAAGGCTTTGGCCTTTGGCATTGTTGTTTCCGTTTTGACGAAATATTTCTTATTGTTACCCGAAGTAATGATGGCATGCCTGTTCTGAAAAGTTCGACAACGTGTTTGCAGCTTAAATGCGATATCAAGTGCTTGATAATTGTTCTTAACTCAGCTGTGGCTATGCTTGAATTTAAATTTGGCATTTTGTAAATATTTTTTTAATGGTAATGTATTGTTTTTGTTGTTGCCTTTTCAATATTACTTCATGAAGTCCTAACACACATAATGTATCGTGATTTTGGTGTGCAGCCTTATCAACCAGGTTATACTGCACCACCACCTCCCCCTATTGATGATACTACTATCGACATCGGGTAACTTACTTCTCGGTTTTCACTCTTTACCTATGTTCTTCCATCTTATGGTGCCTGCCTTAGGGATTTTTTCCTTTTTGCACATTTTAATCTGATCATTGAAATGAAAACTATCCTGGTTTCTTTTCTTTTCTTTTTTTTAAAGTTTTATTGTTGGGTATCAGATTCTAAAATGCTTATCTGCTTTGCAGTATTGTAAATCTTGTTTTTAATTTGTTTTGTTGTCTACAGTACTCAATGGACTGTGTCTGGTGCACCTTTAGACTTAAATGATCCGCGACTTTTGGCAATGGCGGCGGGTGAAAGACGTCTGCTTGAAGCTGAGTATGATGAGTATGCCGACACCAATGCCAATGGAGCAGCATTTTGCCGCTCTGCTGCCCTCATTGTAAGTTGGCATAACTTATTTACATCGATATCTGCTGCTTGTGTTCGTCATTTACCAAAATGATCATATTGAACTCCATAGTATCCTGTTAACTTAAGACATTGTGATTCATCAGATATAACTACTATAGAGCTTGGATAAATGGATTACCAGTTGCAACTTGCAATAATATTTGTGGGTGGGGGATAGGTTAGGACTTTTAAAATCTGTCCAAGATGCTATCTGTTGTAACTTCTACTGGAGATTTTATCAGAAGACATTGTGATTCATCAGAAAATGTTCTTAAACCGATTTGATCAGCAAGTTACCTGACGTGTTATTGCGTTTAATTATGCCCCATTTCCTATGAATTTGGATATTGTGAAGCTCTTTTTCGTGCTTTTCTGAGCTGAAATTTAGTCATAGGTGCTCAATGGCACTCATTCAATAGTGCTCTCTACCCCAAACACGTTATTTAGGATCTGTCTTTTTATTTGTTGTTCTATATCATCTTATGTCTTTATGCTTGTTATCATTTTGGTGTTGCTGATATGTCTTTTGGCAGTTGATGGCTCTGCTACTCTTGAGGCATGCACTCTATGTCACAAGTCCTGATGGAGAGGAGGATGATGTCTCCACTTTCTTCTCTGTGAGTAATGCTAATTGTTTGTTCATTTTCCGTCTTTTTTCTGCACGAGTTGTTGACTGATTGCGCGTTTGCAGCTTTTCTTGCTTCGAGCTGCTGGGTTTCTTCTTCCATGCTACATAATGGCTTGGGCTATTAGTATATTGCAACGCCGAAGACAAAGACAGGTTAGTTCTTTTAATTCTTGAGTGATCTTTTCTGACCTGTGTATGACATGTATGAAATAAGGCTTCATATTATTTCACTAAACAAGGAATGTGTGCATGTTTTCTGGTTTCCCCCTTCCCTTCTTCCTTTACATTCGTAGAGCTATGAAACATCGGAATACTTCAATGTGCCATCCTTCAGTCCTCATAGCCATGCTTCTTGTTATGCTAGTTGAACAACCTTGTTTTTCCATGAGACATTTCTTTTGACAATTTTGACTCGTCTTGAATACCTTGATCTCATTTTTTGTATTTATGAATCCAATTAATTGTGGATAAGGGATTATGTACTGCCATTCATTATCTTCCGTGTTATTGATATCGCACGTAGGAAGCAGCAGCATTGGCAGCTGGGGAAGTAGCATATGTGATACAGACAGGACAACATGGAGGTGTGCACTTCACCATAGCGCCTGGTCCTGCCCCTGCAGTCTCTCATCACCCCGAACCACATCAATTATCTGCTTAGCTTACCAATTGTGCCAATTTTTTTTGGCTTAAACAACATACCATGCTGTAACTTTCTCGTTAAGATAATTATACCATTGAAGGGTCTTGAGAGTTGAGACACTCTGCCCGTAGCTCCCGTCATTTGCTTGTATATATGAAAACAAACCATCATGCCCGAATCTTTGTACTTCATAATTCATTGCAAGCAACAAGTTACCGAGGCTTTTGATATCAGTCACTCGATTTTGCGTTATTGTGTTCCTTTCTTTTGAGTAGCTTCTAAAAGTACCAATGCTACCAAAGTAGCAGTAGCGGATATCAGCTTTCATCACAATGGGCTGTTTTATCGACAACCACAAATTTAACATATTTATGGTATGCGCGACATGTGTACTCGTTACTTGCTACCCAACTTCACCAGGTTTCTGGGTTTACAAGCTTGAACCATACCTTAAAGGGTCACTCCTTGTTGCTAACAATATCGCGAATTTTATAGCAAACTACTGTGAATGATATGATTTAACCGTAGTTTAGCCCCTACGTATCGATAGTGTTTCATCTAAATCAATCGAAGAATAATTGCAACACGTAAAAGTAGCAAAATCAAAGAGATAGAGAGAGTATATCACGCAACATATGTGAGAAATGGAACTTCAATGAGATTTCATTTAATGGAACATGACAAACAACAATATCATGGTCTCCTAAAACAAAATTAGATAGCTAACATAACTTGCTAACTTTGGCAAAGTATTTCTACACAAAAAGAAAAAAATCTATATGCAATTCTAACATTTTGTGAAGGATGCTCCATTCATTGGACAGAAATCAAGCTATTTGGGCAAGTTTTCAAGAGCAACCATCTGCGGTTTTTGCTATCCCGAAAGAGACTAATACTATGACATCCGATACAACCTCTCCCTACGCCTTACCTTTAAAGCCGACTTTTTTCGAGCAAATGCCTGCCAAATCATATCAACCGCATTCTCGGGCTGAGATGGGTACTGATACTCGAAATGATGGGCAACTTCCTTGAGTTTCTCCCACATCTTTGTCCACTCATTCTTCCCGATTCCCCCAAGAAGATTGACCAGGAATCCTGGTTTTACAGCATCTGACGCCCAGACAAACACACTGAACTCTGAGTAATTCAAGACATCCTCAAACGGTAGCTCGATGTTGTCGCTAATAATGACAGGGACACAATGGCTCACAATGGCATCAAATAGACGATTAGATGAAGGGGTATCTCCAGCTATGTTTAAGCAAAATTTAGAAGATCCCATCCCTCGGCTTGCTTGATGGACACCACTTCTTTGAGTACTTCCGAATGTGAAGTGCACATCCTTCTCATCTTTTAGGAGATAAAAAAGCTCTTGACGAATTATTCCTCCCTAAAAAAATGCAAACCAGAATTAGTCGAAGTAGCATGACATCAAATGAAGTTCATAGTAATCAAATTAGAAGAGGCGGCAACAAATATTATGAGATCAAACACATCATAAAATTTTCAAAGCATGTTCACACAAGCTTGAAAGTCACTACCTTATACAATATGTCTGAAACATCGTCATTAGGACATTATCATCATCATACCTAGTGTATCCCGCTAATGAAAAACTATGATCAGGGTCTGAAACATCGTCATTTTGGACATCTATACTCCAATTGATCGGCATGATGATAAAACTTCTCTTTTCAGTATAGATCAGATTTTCAGTCTAAGAATTCTAATGTTCTCAATCTAAAGCACCAACAAAACACTAGATGCTTTGCTCAACAGATGATAACATAAGAAGAAAACAAACACTCTTCGCATTGTAAT